>NW_027478236.1:0-55933 GCF_051020975.1 Osmia lignaria lignaria | reverse complement strand
CATTCCCGTCGAGAGTTTGACGATATCAGTGACGGTTTAACAATTACAGCCCGATTTGACCATTTCTCCCTGAAAACGCACTCCCTTGCACGATTTTGCTTCGGTTTGTGTCGTTCTGCACTATATCGTACCCAAATAGCACATTTCCGTCGAGAGTTTGACGATATCAGTGACGGTTTAACAATTACAGCCCGATTTGACCCATTTCTCGCTGAAAACGCACTCGCTTGCACGATTTTGCTTCGGTTTGTGTCGTTCTGCACTATATCGTACCCAAATAGCACATTTCCGTCGAGAGTTTGACGATATCAGTGACGGTTTAACAATTACAGCCCGATTTGACCCATTTCTCGCTGAAAACGCACTCGCTTGCACGATTTTGCTTCGGTTTGTGTCGTTCTGCACTATATCGTAACCAAATAGCACATTTCCGTCGAGAGTTGACGATATCCGCGACGGTTCAACAATTACAGCCCGATTTGACCCATTTCTCGCTGAAAACGCACTCGCTTGCACGATTTTGCTTCGGTTTGTGTCGTTCTGCACTATATCGTACCCAAATAGCACATTTCGTCGAGAATTTGACGATATCAGTGACGATTTAACAATTACAGCCCGATTTGACCCGTTTCTCGCTGAAAACGCACTCCCTTGTACGATTTTGGTCCGGTTGGTGTCGTTTTGCACTATTTCGGACCCAAATAGCACATTTCCGTCGAGAGTTTGACGATATCAGTGACGGTTTAACAATTACAGCCCGATTTGACCCATTTCTCGCTGAAACGCACTCCCTTGCACGGTTTTCCTCCGGTTTGTGTCGTTCTGCACTATTTCGGACCCAAATAGCACGTTTCCGTCGAGAGTTTGACGATATCAGCGACGGTTCAACAATTACAGCCCGATTTGACGCATTTCTCGCTGAAAACGCACTCCCTAGCACGATTTTCCTCCGGTTTGTGTCGATTTGCACTATTTCGGACCCAAATAGCACATTTCCGTCGAGAGTTTGACGATATCAGTGACGGTTTAACAATTACAGCCCGATTTGACCCATTTCTCGCTGAAAACGCACTCGCTTGCACGATTTTGCTTCGGTTTGTGTCGTTCTGCACTATATCGTACCCAAATAGCACATTTCCGTCGAGAGTTTGACGATATCAGCGACGGTTCAACAGTTACAGCCCGATTTGACCCATTTCTCGCTGAAAACGCACTCCCTAGCACGATTTTCCTCCGGTTTGTGTCGTTTTGCACTATTTCGGACCCAAATAGCACATTTCCGTCGAGAGTTTGACGATATCAGTGACGGTTTAACAATTACAGCCCGATTTGACGCATTTCTCGCTGAAAACGCACTCCCTTGCACGATTTTGCTCCGGTTTGTGTCGTTCTGCACTATATCGTACCCAAATAGCACATTTCCGTCGAAACTTTGACGATATCACGATTTGACCCTTTTCTAGCTGAAAACGCACTCGCTTGCACGATTTTGCTTCGGTTTGTGTCGTTCTGCACTATATCGTACCCAAATAGCACATTTCCGTCGAGAGTTTGACGATATCAGCGACGGTTCAACAGTTACAGCCCGATTTGACCCATTTCTCGCTGAAAACGCACTCCCTTGCACGATTTTGCTCCAGTTTGTGTCGTTCTGCACTATATCGTACCCAAACAGCACATTTCCGTCGAGAGTTTGACGATATCAGTGACGGTTTAACAATTACAGCCCGATTTGACCCGTTTCTCGCAGAAATCGCACTCCCCTGCACGATTTTGCTCCGCTTTGTGTTGTTCTGCACTATATCGTACCCAAATAGCACATTTCCGTCGAGAGTTTGACGATATCGGCGACGGTTTAACAATTACAGCCCGATTTGATCCATTTCTCGCTGAAAACGCACTCCCTTGTACGATTTTGGTCCGGTTGGTATCGTTTTGCACTATTTCGGACCCAAATAGCACTTTTCCGTCGAGAGTTTGACGATATCAGCGACGGTTCAACATTACAGCCCGATTTGACGCATTTCTCGCTGAAAACGCACTCCCTAGCACGATTTTCCTCCGGTTTGTGTCGATTTGCACTATTTCGGACCCAAATAGCACATTTCCGTCGAGAGTTTGACGATATCAGTGACGGTTTAACAATTACAGCCCGATTTGACCCATTTCTCGCTGAAAACGCACTCGCTTGCACGATTTTGCTTCGGTTTGTGTCGTTCTGCACTATATCGTACCCAAATAGCACATTTCCGTCGAGAGTTTGACGATATCAGCGACGGTTCAACAGTTACAGCCCGATTTGACCCATTTCTCGCTGAAAACGCACTCCCTAGCACGATTTTCCTCCGGTTTGTGTCGTTTTGCACTATTTCGGACCCAAATAGCACATTTCCGTCGAGAGTTTGACGATATCAGTGACGGTTTAACAATTACAGCCCGATTTGACGCATTTCTCGCTGAAAACGCACTCCCTTGCACGATTTTGCTCCGGTTGTGTCGTTCTGCACTATATCGTACCCAAATAGCACATTTCCGTCGAAACTTTGACGATATCACGATTTGACCCTTTTCTAGCTGAAAACGCACTCGCTTGCACGATTTTGCTTCGGTTTGTGTCGTTCTGCACTATATCGTACCCAAATAGCACATTTCCGTCGAGAGTTTGACGATATCAGCGACGGTTCAACAGTTACAGCCCGATTTGACCCATTTCTCGCTGAAAACGCACTCCCTTGCACGATTTTGCTCCAGTTTGTGTCGTTCTGCACTATATCGTACCCAAACAGCACATTTCCGTCGAGAGTTTGACGATATCAGTGACGGTTTAACAATTACAGCCCGATTTGACCCCTTTCTCGCTGAAATCGCACTCCCCTGCACGATTTTGCTCCGCTTTGTGTTGTTCTGCACTATATCGTACCCAAATAGCACATTTCCGTCGAGAGTTTGACGATATCGGCGACGGTTTAACAATTACAGCCCGATTTGATCCATTTCTCGCTGAAAACGCACTCCCTTGTACGATTTGGTCCGGGTTGGTATCGTTTTGCACTATTTCGGACCCAAATAGCTCATTTCCGTCGAGAGTTTGACGATATCAGTGACGGTTCAACAATTACAGCCCGATTTGACCCATTTCTCGCTGAAAACGCACTCGCTTGCAGGATTTTGCTTCGGTTTGTGTCGTTCTGCACTATATCGTACCCAAATAGCACATTTCCGTCGAGAATTTGACGGTATCAGTGACGATTTAACAATTACAGCCCGATTTGACCCGTTTCTCGCTGAAAACGCACTCCCTTGTACGATTTTGGTCCGGTTGGTGTCGTTTTGCACTATTTCGGACCCAAATAGCACATTTCCGTCGAGAGTTTGACGATATCAGTGACGGTTTAACAATTACAGCCCGATTTGACCCATTTCTCGCTGAAAACGCACTCGCTTGCACGATTTTGCTTCGGTTTGTGTCGTTCTGCACTATATCGTACCCAAATAGCACATTTCCGTCGAGAGTTTGACGATATCAGTGACGGTTTAACAATTACAGCCCGATTTGACCCATTTCTCGCTGAAAACGCACTCGCTTGCACGATTTTGCTTCGGTTTGTGTCGTTCTGCATTATATCGTACCCAAATAGCACATTTCCGTCGAGAGTTTGACGATATCAGTGACGGTTTAACAATTACAGCCCGATTTGACCCATTTCTCGCTGAAAACGCACTCGCTTGCACGATTTTGCTTCGGTTTGTGTCGTTCTGCACTATATCGTACCCAAACAGCACATTTCCGTCGAGAGTTTGACGATATCAGTGACGGTTTAACAATTACAGCCCGATTTGACCCCGTTTCTCGCTGAAATCGCACTCCCCTGCACGATTTTGCTCCGCTTTGTGTTGTTCTGCACTATATCGTACCCAAATAGCACATTTCGTCGAGAGTTTGACGATATCGGCGACGGTTTAACAATTACAGCCCGATTTGATCCATTTCTCGCTGAAAACGCACTCCCTTGTACGATTTTGGTCCGGTTGGTATCGTTTTGCACTATTTCGGACCCAAATAGCTCATTTCCGTCGAGAGTTTGACGATATCAGTGACGGTTCAACAATTACAGCCCGATTTGACCCATTTCTCGCTGAAAACGCACTCGCTTGCAGGATTTTGCTTCGGTTTGTGTCGTTCTGCACTATATCGTACCCAAATAGCACATTTCCGTCGAGAGTTTGACGATATCAGTGACGGTTTAACAATTACAGCCCGATTTGACCCATTTCTCGCTGAAAACGCACTCGCTTGCACGATTTTGCTTCGGTTTGTGTCGTTCTGCACTATATCGTACCCAAATAGCACATTTCCGTCGAGAGTTTGACGATATCAGTGACGATTTAACAATTACAGCCCGATTTGACCCGTTTCTCGCTGAAAACGCACTCCCTTGTACGATTTTGGTCCGGTTGGTGTCGTTTTGCACTATTTCGGACCCAAATAGCACATTTCCGTCGAGAGTTTGACGATATCAGTGACGGTTTAACAATTACAGCCCGATTTGACCCATTTCTCGCTGAAAACGCACTCGCTTGCACGATTTTGCTTCGGTTTGTGTCGTTCTGCACTATATCGTACCCAAATAGCACATTTCCGTCGAGAGTTTGACGATATCAGTGACGGTTTAACAATTACAGCCCGATTTGACCCATTTCTCGCTGAAAACGCACTCGCTTGCACGATTTTGCTTCGGTTTGTGTCGTTCTGCACTATATCGTACCCAAATAGCACATTTCCGTCGAGAGTTTGACGATATCAGTGACGGTTTAACAATTACAGCCCGATTTGACCCATTTCTCGTTGAAAACGCACTCGCTTGCACGATTTTGCTTCGGTTTGTGTCGTTCTGCACTATGTCGGACCCAAATAGCACATTCCCGTCGAGAGTTTGACGATATCAGTGACGGTTTAACAATTACAGCCCGATTTGACCCATTTCTCCCTGAAAACGCACTCCCTTGTACGATTTTGGTCCGGTTTGTGTCGTTTTGCACTATATCGTACCCAAATAGCACATTTCCGTCGAGAATTTGACGGTATCAGTGACGATTTAACAATTACAGCCCGATTTGACCCGTTTCTCGCTGAAAACGCACTCCCTTGTACGATTTTGGTCCGGTTGGTGTCGTTTTGCACTATTTCGGACCCAAATAGCACATTTCCGTCGAGAGTTTGACGATATCAGTGACGGTTTAACAATTACAGCCCGATTTGACCCATTTCTCGCTGAAAACGCACTCGCTTGCACGATTTTGCTTCGGTTTGTGTCGTTCTGCACTATATCGTACCCAAATAGCACATTTCCGTCGAGAGTTTGACGATATCAGTGACGGTTTAACAATTACAGCCCGATTTGACCCATTTCTCGCTGAAAACGCACTCGCTTGCACGATTTTGCTTCGGTTTGTGTCGTTCTGCACTATATCGTACCCAAATAGCACATTTCCGTCGAGAGTTTGACGATATCAGTGACGGTTTAACAATTACAGCCCGATTTGACCCATTTCTCGCTGAAAACGCACTCGCTTGCACGATTTTGCTTCGGTTTGTGTCGTTCTGCACTATATCGTACCCAAACAGCACATTTCCGTCGAGAGTTTGACGATATCAGTGACGGTTTAACAATTACAGCCCGATTTGACCCGTTTCTCGCTGAAATCGCACTCCCCTGCACGATTTTGCTCCGCTTTGTGTTGTTCTGCACTATATCGTACCCAAATAGCACATTTCCGTCGAGAGTTTGACGATATCGGCGACGGTTTAACAATTACAGCCCGATTTGATCCATTTCTCGCTGAAAACGCACTCCCTTGTACGATTTTGGTCCGGTTGGTATCGTTTTGCACTATTTCGGACCCAAATAGCTCATTTCCGTCGAGAGTTTGACGATATCAGTGACGGTTCAACAATTACAGCCCGATTTGACCCATTTCTCGCTGAAAACGCACTCGCTTGCAGGATTTTGCTTCGGTTTGTGTCGTTCTGCACTATATCGTACCCAAATAGCACATTTCCGTCGAGAGTTTGACGATATCAGTGACGGTTTAACAATTACAGCCCGATTTGACCCATTTCTCGCTGAAAACGCACTCGCTTGCACGATTTTGCTTCGGTTTGTGTCGTTCTGCACTATATCGTACCCAAATAGCACATTTCCGTCGAGAGTTTGACGATATCAGTGACGATTTAACAATTACAGCCCGATTTGACCCGTTTCTCGCTGAAAACGCACTCCCTTGTACGATTTTGGTCCGGTTGGTGTCGTTTTGCACTATTTCGGACCCAAATAGCACATTTCCGTCGAGGGTTTGACGATATCAGTGACGGTTTAACAATTACAGCCCGATTTGACCCATTTCTCGCTGAAAACGCACTCGCTTGCACGATTTTGCTTCGGTTTGTGTCGTTCTGCACTATATCGTACCCAAATAGCACATTTCCGTCGAGAGTTTGACGATATCAGTGACGGTTTAACAATTACAGCCCGATTTGACCCATTTCTCGCTGAAAACGCACTCGCTTGCACGATTTTGCTTCGGTTTGTGTCGTTCTGCACTATATCGTACCCAAATAGCACATTTCCGTCGAGAGTTTGACGATATCAGTGACGGTTTAACAATTACAGCCCGATTTGACCCATTTCTCGTTGAAAACGCACTCGCTTGCACGATTTGCTTCGGTTTGTGTCGTTCTGCACTATATCGGACCCAAATAGCACATTCCCGTCGAGAGTTTGACGATATCAGTGACGGTTTAACAATTACAGCCCGATTTGACCCATTTCTCGCTGAAAACGCACTCGCTTGCACGATTTTGCTTCGGTTTGTGTCGTTCTGCACTATATCGTACCCAAATAGCACATTTCCGTCGAGAGTTTGACGATATCAGTGACGGTTTAACAATTACAGCCCGATTTGACCCATTTCTCGCTGAAAACGCACTCGCTTGCACGATTTTGCTTCGGTTTGTGTCGTTCTGCACTATATCGTACCCAAATAGCACATTTCCGTCGAGAGTTTGACGATATCAGTGACGGTTTAACAATTACAGCCCGATTTGACCCATTTCTCGTTGAAAACGCACTCGCTTGCACGATTTTGCTTCGGTTTGTGTCGTTCTGCACTATATCGGACCCAAATAGCACATTCCCGTCGAGAGTTTGACGATATCAGTGACGGTTTAACAATTACAGCCCGATTTGACCCATTTCTCGCTGAAAACGCACTCGCTTGCACGATTTTGCTTCGGTTTGTGTCGTTCTGCACTATATCGTACCCAAATAGCACATTTCCGTCGAGAGTTTGACGATATCAGTGACGATTTAACAATTACAGCCCGATTTGACCCGTTTCTCGCTGAAAACGCACTCCCTTGTACGATTTTGGTCCGGTTGGTGTCGTTTTGCACTATTTCGGACCCAAATAGCACATTTCCGTCGAGAGTTTGACGATATCAGTGACGGTTTAACAATTACAGCCCGATTTGACCCATTTCTCGCTGAAAACGCACTCGCTTGCACGATTTTGCTTCGGTTTGTGTCGTTCTGCACTATATCGTACCCAAATAGCACATTTCCGTCGAGAGTTTGACGATATCAGTGACGGTTTAACAATTACAGCCCGATTTGACCCATTTCTCGCTGAAAACGCACTCGCTTGCACGATTTTGCTTCGGTTTGTGTCGTTCTGCACTATATCGTACCCAAATAGCACATTTCCGTCGAGAGTTTGACGATATCAGTGACGGTTTAACAATTACAGCCCGATTTGACCCATTTCTCGTTGAAAACGCACTCGCTTGCACGATTTTGCTTCGGTTTGTGTCGTTCTGCACTATGTCGGACCCAAATAGCACATTCCCGTCGAGAGTTTGACGATATCAGTGACGGTTTAACAATTACAGCCCGATTTGACCCATTTCTCCCTGAAAACGCACTCCCTTGTACGATTTTGGTCCGGTTTGTGTCGTTTTGCACTATATCGTACCCAAATAGCACATTTCCGTCGAGAATTTGACGGTATCAGTGACGATTTAACAATTACAGCCCGATTTGACCCGTTTCTCGCTGAAAACGCACTCCCTTGTACGATTTTGGTCCGGTTGGTGTCGTTTTGCACTATTTCGGACCCAAATAGCACATTTCCGTCGAGAGTTTGACGATATCAGTGACGGTTTAACAATTACAGCCCGATTTGACCCATTTCTCGCTGAAAACGCACTCGCTTGCACGATTTTGCTTCGGTTTGTGTCGTTCTGCACTATATCGTACCCAAATAGCACATTTCCGTCGAGAGTTTGACGATATCAGTGACGGTTTAACAATTACAGCCCGATTTGACCCATTTCTCGCTGAAAACGCACTCGCTTGCACGATTTTGCTTCGGTTTGTGTCGTTCTGCACTATATCGTACCCAAATAGCACATTTCCGTCGAGAGTTTGACGATATCAGTGACGGTTTAACAATTACAGCCCGATTTGACCCATTTCTCGCTGAAAACGCACTCGCTTGCACGATTTTGCTTCGGTTTGTGTCGTTCTGCACTATATCGTACCCAAACAGCACATTTCCGTCGAGAGTTTGACGATATCAGTGACGGTTTAACAATTACAGCCCGATTTGACCCGTTTCTCGCTGAAATCGCACTCCCCTGCACGATTTTGCTCCGCTTTGTGTTGTTCTGCACTATATCGTACCCAAATAGCACATTTCCGTCGAGAGTTTGACGATATCGGCGACGGTTTAACAATTACAGCCCGATTTGATCCATTTCTCGCTGAAAACGCACTCCCTTGTACGATTTTGGTCCGGTTGGTATCGTTTTGCACTATTTCGGACCCAAATAGCTCATTTCCGTCGAGAGTTTGACGATATCAGTGACGGTTCAACAATTACAGCCCGATTTGACCCATTTCTCGCTGAAAACGCACTCGCTTGCAGGATTTTGCTTCGGTTTGTGTCGTTCTGCACTATATCGTACCCAAATAGCACATTTCCGTCGAGAGTTTGACGATATCAGTGACGGTTTAACAATTACAGCCCGATTTGACCCATTTCTCGCTGAAAACGCACTCGCTTGCACGATTTTGCTTCGGTTTGTGTCGTTCTGCACTATATCGTACCCAAATAGCACATTTCCGTCGAGAGTTTGACGATATCAGTGACGATTTAACAATTACAGCCCGATTTGACCCGTTTCTCGCTGAAAACGCACTCCCTTGTACGATTTTGGTCCGGTTGGTGTCGTTTTGCACTATTTCGGACCCAAATAGCACATTTCCGTCGAGGGTTTGACGATATCAGTGACGGTTTAACAATTACAGCCCGATTTGACCCATTTCTCGCTGAAAACGCACTCGCTTGCACGATTTTGCTTCGGTTTGTGTCGTTCTGCACTATATCGTACCCAAATAGCACATTTCCGTCGAGAGTTTGACGATATCAGTGACGGTTTAACAATTACAGCCCGATTTGACCCATTTCTCGCTGAAAACGCACTCGCTTGCACGATTTTGCTTCGGTTTGTGTCGTTCTGCACTATATCGTACCCAAATAGCACATTTCCGTCGAGAGTTTGACGATATCAGTGACGGTTTAACAATTACAGCCCGATTTGACCCATTTCTCGTTGAAAACGCACTCGCTTGCACGATTTTGCTTCGGTTTGTGTCGTTCTGCACTATATCGGACCCAAATAGCACATTCCCGTCGAGAGTTTGACGATATCAGTGACGGTTTAACAATTACAGCCCGATTTGACCCATTTCTCCCTGAAAACGCACTCCCTTGTACGATTTTGGTCCGGTTTGTGTCGTTTTGCACTATATCGTACCCAAATAGCACATTTCCGTCGAGAATTTGACGGTATCAGTGACGATTTAACAATTACAGCCCGATTTGACCCGTTTCTCGCTGAAAACGCACTCCCTTGTACGATTTTGGTCCGGTTGGTGTCGTTTTGCACTATTTCGGACCCAAATAGCACATTCCGTCGAGAGTTTGACGATATCAGTGACGGTTTAACAATTACAGCCCGATTTGACCCATTTCTCGCTGAAAACGCACTCGCTTGCACGATTTTGCTTCGGTTTGTGTCGTTCTGCACTATATCGTACCCAAATAGCACATTTCCGTCGAGAGTTTGACGATATCAGTGACGGTTTAACAATTACAGCCCGATTTGACCCATTTCTCGCTGAAAACGCACTCGCTTGCACGATTTTGCTTCGGTTTGTGTCGTTCTGCACTATATCGTACCCAAATAGCACATTTCCGTCGAGACTTTGACGATATCAGTGACGGTTTAACAATTACAGCCCGATTTGACGCATTTCTCGCTGAAAACGCACTCCCTTGCACGATTTTGCTCCGGTTTGTGTCGTTCTGCACTATATCGGACCCAAATAGCACATTCCCGTCGAGAGTTTGACGATATCAGTGACGGTTTAACAATTACAGCCCGATTTGACCCATTTCTCCCTGAGAACGCACTCCCTTGTACGATTTTGGTCCGGTTTGTGTCGTTTTGCACTATATCGTACCCAAATAGCACATTTCCGTCGAGAGTTTGACGATATCAGTGACGGTTTAACAATTACAGCCCGATTTGACTCATTTCTCGCTGAAAACGCACTCCCTTGTACGATTTTGGTCCGGTTGGTGTCGTTTTGCACTATTTCGGACCCAAATAGCACATTTCCGTCGAGAATTTGACGATATCAGTGACGATTTAACAATTACAGCCCGATTTGACCCGTTTCTCGCTGAAAACGCACTCCCTTGGACGATTTTGGTCCGGTTGGTGTCGTTTTGCACTATTTCGGACCCAAATAGCACATTTCCGTCGAGAGTTTGACGATATCAGTGACGGTTTAACAATTACAGCCCGATTTGACCCGTTTCTCGCTGAAATCGCACTCCCTTGCACGATTTTGCTCCGGTTTGTGTCGTTCTGCACTATATCGTACCCAAATAGCACATTTCCGTCGAAACTTTGACGATATCACGATTTGACCCTTTTCTAGCTGAAAACGCACTCGCTTGCTCGATTTTGCTTCGGTTTGTGTCGTTCTGCACTATATCGTACCCAAATAGCACATTTCCGTCGAGAGTTTGACGATATCAGCGACGGTTCAACAGTTACAGCCCGATTTGACCCATTTCTCGCTGAAAACGCACTCCCCTTGCACGATTTTGCTCCAGTTTGTGTCGTTCTGCACTATATCGTACCCAAACAGCACATTTCCGTCGAGAGTTTGACGATATCAGTGACGGTTTAACAATTACAGCCCGATTTGACCCGTTTCTCGCTGAAAACGCACTCCCTTGCACGATTTTGCTTCGGTTTGTGTCGTTCTGGACTATTTCGGACATAAATAGCACATTTCCGTCGAGAGTTTGACGATATCCGCGACGGTTCAACAATTACAGCCCGATTTGACCCATTTCTCGCTGGAAACGCACTCCCTTGTACGATTTTGTTCCGGTTTGTGTCGTTTTGCACTATTTCGGACCCAAATAGCACATTCCCGTCGAGAGTTTGACGATATCAGTGACGGTTTAACAATTACAGCCCGATTTGACCCATTTCTCCCTGAAAACGCACTCCCTTGTACGATTTGGTCCGGTTTGTGTCGTTTTGCACTATATCGTACCCAAATAGCACATTTCCGTCGAGAATTTGACGATATCAGTGACGATTTAACAATTACAGCCCGATTTGACCCGTTTCCCGCTGAAAACGCACTCCCTTGTACGATTTTGGTCCGGTTGGTGTCGTTTTGCACTACTTCGGACCCAAATAGCACATTTCCGTCGAGAGTTTGACGATATCAGTGACGGTTTAACAATTACAGCCCGATTTGACCCATTTCTCGCTGAAAACGCACTCGCTTGCACGATTTTGCTTCGGTTTGTGTCGTTCTGCACTATATCGTACCCAAATAGCACATTCCGTCGAGAGTTTGACGATATCAGTGACGGTTTAACAATTACAGCCCGATTTGACCCGTTCTCGCTGAAAACGCGCTCCCTTGCACGATTTTGCTCCGGTTTGTGTCGTTCTGCACTATATCGTACCCAATTAGCACATTTCCGTCGAGAGTTTGACGATATCAGCGACGGTTCAACAGTTACAGCCCGATTTGACCCATTTCTCGCTGAAAACGCACTCCCTTGCACGATTTTCCTCCGGTTTGTGTCGTTTTGCACTATATCGTACCCAAATAGCACATTTCCGTCGAGAGTTTGACGATATCAGTGACGGTTTAACAATTACAGCCCGATTTGACCCGTTTCTCGCTGAAAACGCACTCCCTTGCACGATTTTGCTTCGGTTTGTGTCGTTCTGGACTATTTCGGACATAAATAGCACATTTCCGTCGAGAGTTTGACGATATCCGCGACGGTTCAACAATTACAGCCCGATTTGACCCATTTCTCGCTGGAAACGCACTCCCTTGTACGATTTTGTTCCGGTTTGTGTCGTTTTGCACTATTTCGGACCCAAATAGCACATTCCCGTCGAGAGTTTGACGATATCAGTGACGGTTTAACAATTACAGCCCGATTTGACCCATTTCTCCCTGAAAACGCACTCCCTTGTACGATTTTGGTCCGGTTTGTGTCGTTTTGCACTATATCGTACCCAAATAGCACATTTCCGTCGAGAATTTGACGATATCAGTGACGATTTAACAATTACAGCCCGATTTGACCCGTTTCCCGCTGAAAACGCACTCCCTTGTACGATTTTGGTCCGGTTGGTGTCGTTTTGCACTATTTCGGACCCAAATAGCACATTTCCGTCGAGAGTTTCACGATATCAGCGACGGTTCAACAATTACAGCCCGAATTGACCCGTTTCTATCTGAAAACGCACTCGCTTGCACGATTTTGCTTCGGTTTGTGTCGTTCTGCACTATTTCGTACATAAATAGCACATTTCCGTCGAGAGTTTGACGACATCAGCGACGGTTCAACAATTACAGCCCGATTTGACGCATTTCTCGCTGAAAACGCACTCGCTTGCACGATTTTGCTTCGGTTTGTGTCGTTCTGCACTATATCGTACCCAAATAGCACATTTCCGTCGAGAGTTTGACGATATCAGTGACGGTTTAACAATTACAGCCCGATTTGACCCATTTCTCGCTGAAAACGCACTCGCTTGCACGATTTTGCTTCGGTTTGTGTCGTTCTGCACTATATCGTACCCAAATAGCACATTTCCGTCGAGAGTTTGACCGATATCAGCGACGGTTCAACAGTTACAGCCCGATTTGACCCATTTCTCGCTGAAAACGCACTCCCTAGCACGATTTTCCTCCGGTTTGTGTCGTTTTGCACTATTTCGGACCCAAATAGCACATTTCCGTCGAGAGTTTGACGATATCAGTGACGGTTTAACAATTACAGCCCGATTTGACGCATTTCTCGCTGAAAACGCACTCGCTTGCACGATTTTGCTTCGGTTTGTGTCGTTCTGCACTATATCGTACCCAAATAGCACATTTCCGTCGAGAGTTTGACGATATCAGTGACGGTTTAACAATTACAGCCCGATTTGACCCATTTCTCGCTGAAAACGCACTCGCTTGCACGATTTTGCTTCGGTTTGTGTCGTTCTGCACTATATTGTACCCAAATAGCACATTTCCGTCGAGAGTTTGACGATATCAGCGACGGTTCAACAGTTACAGCCCGATTTGACCCATTTCTCGCTGAAAACGCACTCCCTTGCACGATTTTCCTCCGGTTTGTGTCGTTTTGCGCTATATCGGACCCAAATAGCACATTTCCGTCGAGAGTTTGACGATATCAGCGACGGTTCAACAGTTACAGCCCGATTTGACCCATTTCTCGCTGAAAACGCACTCCCTTGCACGATTTTCCTCCGGTTTGTGTCGTTCTGCACTATTTCGGACCCAAATAGCACTTTTCCGTCGAGAGTTTGACGATATCAGCGACGGTTCAACAATTACAGCCCGATTTGACGCATTTCTCGCTGAAAACGCACTCCTTAGCACGATTTTCCTCCGGTTTGTGTCGTTTTGCACTATTTCGGACCCAAATAGCACATTTCCGTCGAGAGTTTGACGATATCAGTGACGGTTTAACAATTACAGCCCGATTTGACGCATTTCTCGCTGAAAACGCACTCCCTTGCACGATTTTGCTCCGGTTTGTGTCGTTCTGCACTATATCGTACCCAAATAGCACATTTCCGTCGAAACTTTGACGATATCACGATTTGACCCTTTTCTAGCTGAAAACGCACTCGCTTGCACGATTTTGCTTCGGTTTGTGTCGTTCTGCACTATATCGTACCCAAATAGCACATTTCCGTCGAGAGTTTGACGATATCAGTGACGGTTTAACAATTACAGCCCGATTTGACCCATTTCTCGCTGAAAACGCACTCGCTTGCACGATTTTGCTTCGGTTTGTGTCGTTCTGCACTATATCGTACCCAAATAGCACATTTCCGTCGAGAGTTTGACGATATCAGCGACGGTTCAACAGTTACAGCCCGATTTGACCCATTTCTCGCTGAACACGCACTCCCTTGCACGATTTTCCGCCGGTTTGTGTCGTTTTGCACTATATCGGACCCAAATAGCACATTTCCGTCGAGAGTTTGACGATATCAGCGACGGTTCAACAGTTACAGCCCGATTTGACCCATTTCTCGCTGAAAACGCACTCCCTTGCACGATTTTCCTCCGGTTTGTGCCGTTCTGCACTATTTCGGACCCAAATAGCACTTTTCCGTCGAGAGTTTGACGATATCAGCGACGGTTCAACAATTACAGCCCGATTTGACGCATTTCTCGCTGAAAACGCACTCCCTAGCACGATTTTCCTCCGGTTTGTGTCGATTTGCACTATTTCGGACCCAAATAGCACATTTCCGTCGAGAGTTTGACGATATCAGTGACGGTTTAACAATTACAGCCCGATTTGACCCATTTCTCGCTGAAAACGCACTCGCTTGCACGATTTTGCTTCGGTTTGTGTCGTTCTGCACTATATCGTACCCAAATAGCACATTTCCGTCGAGAGTTTGACGATATCAGTGACGGTTTAACAATTACAGCCCGATTTGACCCATTTCTCGCTGAAAACGCACTCGCTTGCACGATTTTGCTTCGGTTTGTGTCGTTCTGCACTATATCGTACCCAAATAGCACATTTCCGTCGAGAGTTTGACGATATCAGTGACGGTTTAACAATTACAGCCCGATTTGACCCATTTCTCGCTGAAAACGCACTCGCTTGCACGATTTTGCTTCGGTTTGTGTCGTTCTGCACTATATCGTACCCAAATAGCACATTTCCGTCGAGAGTTTGACGATATCAGCGACGGTTCAACAGTTACAGCCCGATTTGACCCATTTCTCGCTGAAAACGCACTCCCTAGCACGATTTTCCTCCGGTTTGTGTCGTTTTGCACTATTTCGGACCCAAATAGCACATTTCCGTCGAGAGTTTGACGATATCAGTGACGGTTTAACAATTACAGCCCGATTTGACGCATTTCTCGCTGAAAAACGCACTCCCTTGCACGATTTTGCTCCGGTTTGTGTCGTTCTGCACTATATCGTACCCAAATAGCACATTTCCGTCGAAACTTTGACGATATCACGATTTGACCCTTTTCTAGCTGAAAACGCACTCGCTTGCACGATTTTGCTTCGGTTTGTGTCGTTCTGCACTATATCGTACCCAAATAGCACATTTCCGTCGAGAGTTTGACGATATCAGTGACGGTTTAACAATTACAGCCCGATTTGACCCATTTCTCGCTGAAAACGCACTCGCTTGCACGATTTTGCTTCGGTTTGTGTCGTTCTGCACTATATCGTACCCAAATAGCACATTTCCGTCGAGAGTTTGACGATATCAGTGACGGTTTAACAATTACAGCCCGATTTGACCCATTTCTCGCTGAAAACGCACTCGCTTGCACGATTTTGCTTCGGTTTGTGTCGTTCTGCACTATATCGTACCCAAATAGCACATTTCCGTCGAGAGTTTGACGATATCAGTGATGGTTTAACAATTACAGCCCGATTTGACCCATTTCTCGCTGAAAACGCACTCGCTTGCACGATTTGCTTCGGTTTGTGTCGTTCTGCACTATATTGTACCCAAATAGCACATTTCCGTCGAGAGTTTGACGATATCAGCGACGGTTCAACAGTTACAGCCCGATTTGACCCATTTCTCGCTGAACACGCACTCCCTTGCACGATTTTCCGCCGGTTTGTGTCGTTTTGCACTATATCGGACCCAAATAGCACATTTCCGTCGAGAGTTTGACGATATCAGCGACGGTTCAACAGTTACAGCCCGATTTGACCCATTTCTCGCTGAAAACGCACTCCCTTGCACGATTTTCCTCCGGTTTGTGTCGTTCTGCACTATTTCGGACCCAAATAGCACTTTTCCGTCGAGAGTTTGACGATATCAGCGACGGTTCAACAATTACAGCCCGATTTGACGCATTTCTCGCTGAAAACGCACTCGCTTGCACGATTTTGCTTCGGTTTGTGTCGTTCTACACTATATCGTACCCAAATAGCACATTTCCGTCGAGAGTTTGACGATATCAGTGACGGTTTAACAATTACAGCCCGATTTGACCCATTTCTCGCTGAAAACGCACTCGCTTGCACGATTTTGCTTCGGTTTGTGTCGTTCTGCACTATATCGTACCCAAATAGCACATTTCCGTCGAGAGTTTGACGATATCAGTGACGGTTTAACAATTACAGCCCGATTTGACCCATTTCTCGCTGAAAACGCACTCGCTTGCACGATTTTGCTTCGGTTTGTGTCGTTCTGCACTATATCGTACCCAAATAGCACATTTCCGTCGAGAGTTTGACGATATCAGCGACGGTTCAACAGTTACAGCCCGATTTGACCCATTTCTCGCTGAAAACGCACTCCCTAGCACGATTTTCCTCCGGTTTGTGTCGTTTTGCACTATTTCGGACCCAAATAGCACATTTCCGTCGAGAGTTTGACGATATCAGTGACGGTTTAACAATTACAGCCCGATTTGACGCATTTCTCGCTGAAAACGCACTCCCTTGCACGATTTTGCTCCGGTTTGTGTCGTTCTGCACTATATCGTACCCAAATAGCACATTTCCGTCGAAACTTTGACGATATCACGATTTGACCCTTTTCTAGCTGAAAACGCACTCGCTTGCACGATTTTGCTTCGGTTTGTGTCGTTCTGCACTATATCGTACCCAAATAGCACATTTCCGTCGAGAGTTTGACGATATCAGCGACGGTTCAACAGTTACAGCCCGATTTGACCCATTTCTCGCTGAAAACGCACTCCCTTGCACGATTTTGCTCCAGTTTGTGTCGTTCTGCACTATATCGTACCCAAACAGCACATTTCCGTCGAGAGTTTGACGATATCAGTGACGGTTTAACAATTACAGCCCGATTTGATCCGTTTCTCGCTGAAATCGCACTCCCCTGCACGATTTTGCTCCGCTTTGTGTTGTTCTGCACTATATCGTACCCAAATAGCACATTTCCGTCGAGAGTTTGACGATATCGGCGACGGTTTAACAATTACAGCCCGATTTGATCCATTTCTCGCTGAAAACGCACTCCCTTGTACGATTTTGGTCCGGTTGGTATCGTTTTGCACTATTTCGGACCCAAATAGCTCATTTCCGTCGAGAGTTTGACGATATCAGTGACGGTTCAACAATTACAGCCCGATTTGACCCATTTCTCGCTGAAAACGCACTCGCTTGCAGGATTTTGCTTCGGTTTGTGTCGTTCTGCACTATATCGTACCCAAATAGCACATTTCCGTCGAGAGTTTGACGATATCAGTGACGGTTTAACAATTACAGCCCGATTTGACCCATTTCTCGCTGAAAACGCACTCGCTTGCACGATTTTGCTTCGGTTTGTGTCGTTCTGCACTATATAGTACCCAAATAGCACATTTCCGTCGAGAGTTTGACGATATCAGTGACGGTTTAACAATTACAGCCCGATTTGACCATTTCTCGCTGAAAACGCACTCCCTTGCACGATTTTCCTCCGGTTTGTGTCGTTTTGCACTATATCGGACCCAAATAGCACATTTCCGTCGAGAGTTTGACGATATCAGCGACGGTTCAACAGTTACAGCCCGATTTGACCCATTTCTCGCTGAAAACGCACTCCCTTGCACGGTTTTCCTCCGGTTTGTGTCGTTCTGCACTATTTCGGACCCAAATAGCACTTTTCCGTCGAGAGTTTGACGATATCAGCGACGGTTCAACAGTTACAGCCCGATTTGACCCATTTCTCGCTGAAAACGCACTCCCTTGCACGATTTTGCTCCAGTTTGTGTCGTTCTGCACTATATCGTACCCAAACAGCACATTTCCGTCGAGAGTTTGACGATATCAGTGACGGTTTAACAATTACAGCCCGATTTGATCCGTTTCTCGCTGAAATCGCACTCCCCTGCACGATTTTGCTCCGCTTTGTGTTGTTCTGCACTATATCGTACCCAAATAGCACATTTCCGTCGAGAGTTTGACGATATCGGCGACGGTTTAACAATTACAGCCCGATTTGGTCCATTTCTCGCTGAAAACGCACTCCCTTGTACGATTTTGGTCCGGTTGGTATCGTTTTGCACTATTTCGGACCCAAATAGCTCATTTCCGTCGAGAGTTTGACGATATCAGTGACGGTTCAACAATTACAGCCCGATTTGACCCATTTCTCGCTGAAAACGCACTCGCTTGCAGGATTTTGCTTCGGTTTGTGTCGTTCTGCACTATATCGTACCCAAATAGCACATTTCCGTCGAGAGTTTGACGATATCAGTGACGGTTTAACAATTACAGCCCGATTTGACCCATTTCTCGTTGAAAACGCACTCGCTTGCACGATTTTGCTTCGGTTTGTGTCGTTCTGCACTATATCGGACCCAAATAGCACATTCCCGTCGAGAGTTTGACGATATCAGTGACGGTTTAACAATTACAGCCCGATTTGACCCATTTCTCCCTGAAAACGCACTCCCTTGTACGATTTTGGTCCGGTTTGTGTCGTTTTGCACTATATCGTACCCAAATAGCACATTTCCGTCGAGAATTTGACGGTATCAGTGACGATTTAACAATTACAGCCCGATTTGACCCGTTTCTCGCTGAAAACGCACTCCCTTGTACGATTTTGGTCCGGTTGGTGTCGTTTTGCACTATTTCGGACCCAAATAGCACATTTCCGTCGAGAGTTTGACGATATCAGTGACGGTTTAACAATTACAGCCCGATTTGACCCATTTCTCGCTGAAAACGCACTCGCTTGCACGATTTTGCTTCGGTTTGTGTCGTTCTGCACTATATCGTACCCAAATAGCACATTTCCGTCGAGAGTTTGACGATATCAGTGACGGTTTAACAATTACAGCCCGATTTGACCCATTTCTCGCTGAAAACGCACTCGCTTGCACGATTTTGCTTCGGTTTGTGTCGTTCTGCACTATATCGTACCCAAATAGCACATTTCCGTCGAGAGTTTGACGATATCAGCGACGGTTCAACAGTTACAGCCCGATTTGACCCATTTCTCGCTGAAAACGCACTCCCTTGCACGATTTTGCTCCAGTTTGTGTCGTTCGGGCACTATATCGTACCCAAACAGCACATTTCCGTCGAGAGTTTGACGATATCAGTGACGGTTTAACAATTACAGCCCGATTTGACCCGTTTCTCGCTGAAAACGCACTCCCTTGCACGATTTTGCTCCGGTTTGTGTCGTTCTGGACTATTTCGGACATAAATAGCACATTTCCGTCGAGAGTTTGACGATATCCGCGACGGTTCAACAATTACAGCCCGATTTGACCCATTTCTCGCTGGAAACGCACTCCCTTGTACGATTTTGTTCCGGTTTGTGTCGTTTTGCACTATTTCGGACCCAAATAGCACATTCCCGTCGAGAGTTTGACGATATCAGTGACGGTTTAACAATTACAGCCCGATTTGACCCATTTCTCCCTGAAAACGCACTCCCTTGTACGATTTTGGTCCGGTTTGTGTCGTTTTGCACTATATCGTACCCAAATAGCACATTTCCGTCGAGAATTTGACGATATCAGTGACGATTTAACAATTAAAGCCCGATTTGACCCGTTTCCCGCTGAAAACGCACTCCCTTGTACGATTTTGGTCCGGTTGGTGTCGTTTTGCACTACTTCGGACCCAAATAGCACATTTCCGTCGAGAGTTTGACGATATCAGTGACGGTTTAACAATTACAGCCCGATTTGACCCATTTCTCGCTGAAAACGCACTCGCTTGCACGATTTTGCTTCGGTTTGTGTCGTTCTGCACTATATCGTACCCAAATAGCACATTTCCGTCGAGAGTTTGACGATATCAGTGACGGTTTAACAATTACAGCCCGATTTGACCCGTTTCTCGCTGAAAACGCGCTCCCTTGCACGATTTTGCTCCGGTTTGTGTCGTTCTGCACTATATCGTACCCAATTAGCACATTTCCGTCGAGAGTTTGACGATATCAGCGACGGTTCAACAGTTACAGCCCGATTTGACCCATTTCTCGCTGAAAACGCACTCCCTTGCACGATTTTCCTCCGGTTTGTGTCGTTTTGCACTATATCGTACCCAAATAGCACATTTCCGTCGAGAGTTTGACGATATCAGTGACGGTTTAACAATTACAGCCCGATTTGACCCGTTTCTCGCTGAAAACGCACTCCCTTGCACGATTTTGCTTCGGTTTGTGTCGTTCTGGACTATTTCGGACATAAATAGCACATTTCCGTCGAGAGTTTGACGATATCCGCGACGGTTCAACAATTACAGCCCGATTTGACCCATTTCTCGCTGGAAACGCACTCCCTTGTACGATTTTGTTCCGGTTTGTGTCGTTTTGCACTATTTCGGACCCAAATAGCACATTCCCGTCGAGAGTTTGACGATATCAGTGACGGTTTAACAATTACAGCCCGATTTGACCCATTTCTCCCTGAAAACGCACTCCCTTGTACGATTTTGGTCCGGTTTGTGTCGTTTTGCACTATATCGTACCCAAATAGCACATTTCCGTCGAGAATTTGACGATATCAGTGACGATTTAACAATTACAGCCCGATTTGACCCGTTTCCCGCTGAAAACGCACTCCCTTGTACGATTTTGGTCCGGTTGGTGTCGTTTTGCACTATTTCGGACCCAAATAGCACATTTCCGTCGAGAGTTTCACGATATCAGCGACGGTTCAACAATTACAGCCCGAATTGACCCGTTTCTAGCTGAAAACGCACTCGCTTGCACGATTTTGCTTCGGTTTGTGTCGTTCTGCACTATTTCGTACATAAATAGCACATTTCCGTCGAGAGTTTGACGACATCAGCGACGGTTCAACAATTACAGCCCGATTTGACGCATTTCTCGCTGAAAACGCACTCCCTTGCACGATTTTGCTCCGGTTTGTGTCGTTCTGCACTATATCGTACCCAGATAGCACATTTCCGTCGAGAGTTTGACGATATCCGCGACGGTTCAACAATTACAGCCCGATTTGACCCATTTCTCGCTGAAAACGCACTCCCATGTACGATTTTGTTCCGGTTTGTGTTGTTTTGCACTATTTCGGACCCAAATAGCACATTCCCGTCGAGAGTTTGACGATATCAGTGACGGTTTAACAATTACAGCCCGATTTGACCCATTTCTCCCTGAAAACGCACTCCCTTGTACGATTTTGGTCCGGTTTGTGTCGTTTTGCACTATATCGTACCCAAATAGCACATTTCCGTCGAGAATTTGACGATATCAGTGTCGGTTTAACAATTACAGCCCGATTTGACCCATTTCTCGCTGAAAACGCACTCGCTTGCACGATTTTGCTTCGGTTTGTGTCGTTCTGCACTATATCGTACCCAAATAGCACATTTCCGTCGAGAGTTTGACGATATCAGTGACGGTTTAACAATTACAGCCCGATTTGACCCATTTCTCGCTGAAAACGCACTCGCTTGCACGATTTTGCTTCGGTTTGTGTCGTTCTGCACTATATCGTACCCAAATAGCACATTTCCGTCGAGAGTTTGACGATATCAGTGACGGTTTAACAATTACAGCCCGATTTGACCCATTTCTCGCTGAAAACGCACTCGCTTGCACGATTTTGCTTCGGTTTGTGTCGTTCTGCACTATATCGTACCCAATTAGCACATTTCCGTCGAGAGTTTGACGATATCAGCGACGGTTCAACAGTTACAGCCCGATTTGACCCATTTCTCGCTGAAAACGCACTCCCTTGCACGATTTTCCTCCGGTTTGTGTCGTTTTGCACTATATCGTACCCAAATAGCACATTTCCGTCGAGAGTTTGACGATATCAGTGACGGTTTAACAATTACAGCCCGATTTGACCCATTTCTCGCTGGAAACGCACTCCCTTGTACGATTTTGTTCCGGTTTGTGTCGTTTTGCACTATTTCGGACCCAAATAGCACATTCCCGTCGAGAGTTTGACGATATCAGTGACGGTTTAACAATTACAGCCCGATTTGACCCATTTCTCCCTGAAAACGCACTCCCTTGTACGATTTTGGTCCGGTTTGTGTCGTTTTGCACTATATCGTACCCAAATAGCACATTTCCGTCGAGAATTTGACGATATCAGTGACGATTTAACAATTACAGCCCGATTTGACCCGTTTCCCGCTGAAAACGCACTCCCTTGTACGATTTTGGTCCGGTTGGTGTCGTTTTGCACTATTTCGGACCCAAATAGCACATTTCCGTCGAGAGTTTCACGATATCAGCGACGGTTCAACAATTACAGCCCGAATTGACCCGTTTCTAGCTGAAAACGCACTCGCTTGCACGATTTTGCTTCGGTTTGTGTCGTTCTGCACTATTTCGTACATAAATAGCACATTTCCGTCGAGAGTTTGACGACATCAGCGACGGTTCAACAATTACAGCCCGATTTGACGCATTTCTCGCTGAAAACGCACTCCCTTGCACGATTTTGCTCCGGTTTGTGTCGTTCTGCACTATATCGTACCCAGATAGCACATTTCCGTCGAGAGTTTGACGATATCCGCGACGGTTCAACAATTACAGCCCGATTTGACCCATTTCTCGCTGAAAACGCACTCCCATGTACGATTTTGTTCCGGTTTGTGTTGTTTTGCACTATTTCGGACCCAAATAACACATTCCCGTCGAGAGTTTGACGATATCAGTGACGGTTTAACAATTACAGCCCGATTTGACCCATTTCTCGCTGAAAACGCACTCGCTTGCACGATTTTGCTTCGGTTTGTGTCGTTCTGCACTATATCGTACCCAATTAGCACATTTCCGTCGAGAGTTTGACGATATCAGCGACGGTTCAACAGTTACAGCCCGAATTGACCCATTTCTCGCTGAAAACGCACGCCCTTGCACGATTTTCCTCCGGTTTGTGTCGTTTTGCACTATATCGTACCCAAATAGCACATTTCCGTCGAGAGTTTGACGATATCAGTGACGGTTTAACAATTACAGCCCTGTTACGTCCCGGGTGCTTCTAGTAGGATGGTGGCCTGCTACGTCACCCGTTCTCGTACAATATGCAATCGTTTTAGGTCAACCGTTGCTTACGTCCGGATCTACCTGGGAATCCGTGGATGATTGCCTTGCCTGTCAGGAACTGATCCTCTGGATGACGCACGTGTTGCGTCAAGATGAACCGTAGATGAACTCGTTGAGAGTGTAATCGAAGGTTTGAATAATACTCGTAGTATTTAAGTAATAGATTATAAGAATGTGCGTTTATTCTTGAATAAAATATTATAATTGAAACGAATACAAGTGTGTATGAACTACTTGATTGATTCGAGAACCGCTGAGGTTTAAGTATAACGAGACCGGACTCTGAATTGCCGGAAAGTCGTTGTCGCAGAGTATGTCGACAACGAGGTGCCGGGACGATTCAGAGCGGATGTGTTCTAACCCGATGAATGACGACGAGCCTCGAGTCGCTCGCCCTTTTATGTCGTTCAGAACAAAGAGGGTTCTGAACGTTATCTAAGCTATGGAATCTATCCTGGTGACAGGATGTTTATGTCAGCGTTTCTTTAATCTCTCGGCTTAAGATTACCTTAATCTACAGTTAGTCATAACAGTCCTATGACTAACTGACATTCGATAGTCGCTGATGGAAGCGCCTATCGATGTAATAAATTATTACTATCTTAAATCAACATCCTTAGTTGCTAATAGGTTTCTCAGAAGCGCTAATCTTAACTACTTCTCTGAAGTGATTGTCGCTGTGTGAGAAACTAAACATTCAATCTAAACTTTAGCGCCAATCTTATCGACTCTGTCGCCACGTGAAGATTGAATGATTTATAATATAAATAAGATTAAATATGTCAGCGCCAACCGTATCATGGTTGTCGCTATGACGGTGAATAATGTGAGTGATAGTACATAATATGAGTAATGCGAATACTATGTGGATACAATATATAAGGTAAGTATAAGTAATGAATATAATAATATATAGAATATAACATATAAAAAGAGGCAACCAGTTCCAACGTCTCGCCAGACGTCACACCTCCCCCCTTAGAAAAACAAATTTACGCAGGAAATTTGTTTTAAGAGTCTCTGCGGGTGAAAAGCGTTCTGGGACGCGGTGATCGCTCTATGAACGGGCGTTTCGGGGTGATATTTGTCACTGGAATGCTCGTTTCTGGCACAGGTGATGGCGGGGTGTCGTCCGTCTTCAGCGGTAAGCACTCCTGTCCTCCTGTGTTGAGTTCTGCTTTTCTTGTGTTCAGGAACAAGCAGAAATGCGTCATCGAACTCCAAAGGGCTGCAACCAGCCGCAAACTCCAACCATAAGCTGCGTGCAGTGCGATGCCGTTTAGGATGGTCGTGATGATTAAGCGGATGATCTGGGCTGCCACATAGATGCCAATCACTCCGGAGGTAACCGTGCCGAAAGTGATGAATTCATTCCAGAATCTCCGTGTTGCGGATTCCGCAATTTTGTTGAGAGATGCCTCATCCAGTAGGTGTGACAGTTGCACGTTTGCCTGTGCGTACTGTCGTCCTGTGACGCCCTGGACCAAGGAATTCAAAACAGCTGTCTTCTCGACGGGAAACATTATGTGATCCCGTAACCTGGTGACGTCCTCAGGTGAGTATATGCCTCCTGATGCTAGGTTTGCTGGATCGACATATTTCCAGGTTGGCTGTGTGATAGACTGCATCCGTTGAGGCGGGATGGTCTCTATCGCACGTGGTGTAAGACGGTACCAAGCGTTGTGTATTTTGTACATCGTTGGTATTAGCGTGCTACAATCCTTACGTGTGCCTACTGCTGTAAGAATTCTCGTTTTCGGCGTTAGAAAGTAAGTAGCGTTTTTATACATTACGGGCAGTTCGTTGAAGCAATGTTTCGTCTTTCGTATATTGCAGCTGACCGGAATGCATTTGATGATGTGGACAACTTCTCCTGCAGAGATTGCCATGTGTCCAGGTTGTTTTGTTATTGCGAGGGCCATTTCCTCTGGTGCGACATGTATTAGCGCGAGGGCGTTTTGGATGACCTGTCGCTCCAGGTGACACCGTTGCATGACGACATCTCTGTATAGTTGCGTCAGCTGGGTGCGTATATGTTTCTCCACATATATAAATTTGGAATTGACGTATGTGAAAATGTCTAAATTTTCTACAGACGTTGCCCTTGTACGGGGAAGCTTCCCTTCGTGGTCCGTTTCCAAAATTAAAAGTTTTGGATGCTCCGTTTTGGTGAGCGTATATCCGCAAACTGTTATATTGTGGGTTGTTGCCAGTGCAAATGTAGTAGAGTCCGTCGTGACTGTGTATAGAAGGGGTCCGTTGGATCCATGCGGAATAATTTGCGTCGCTTTTCCTTCGTACAGTACCGTGTATTTGTTGAACTCGCAGTAATCCTTAGGGATAGAATCCCAGTAAGTGTGTCCTGCTTCAGGGTCGAGACACACCTCTTCCTGGAGATTACATTGATATCCGGATTTTAGTATGATTTTTCCTGTCGATAATTTTACCGTTGCAGGGTAGCTTTGCACTGTAACTTTGACGAGGCCTTGCACGATGACGCCGTCCCACGATCCGAACGGGTCTGCGTACGATGTACCTTTGCACGTTCCGTCCGTCGTGATGGTTCCAGCCAAGGTGAGGCTGAACGTCATTGACACGTTCCCTCCGATTCCAGAGATCTGTACAGACGGTGAAATTGCGATCGTTCCAGTCGCATGCAGCGTACGGCAGGCTTCTCTTGAAGTCGGGAAAATGTACTGTTGTCGTCCGCCCTGGACGACCGATGTGTGAGAATGCATCCCGCAGTAGTGTATCGTTCGATCGATCTCCACTTTGCACTGGATAACTGGTGCGTTGTTGTAGTCACCAAGTTGAAGCAGCTGGATGTTTCTCGTTTTTGTTGCAGGCTCTATGCTTGTTGGCTCGCAGTCGATGGCGTCTACGGCGGAGACTGTCGTTACGTTGAGGGTTCGTCCTCCACAATCGTAACCGATGAGCGCACTGGCTTGCGTTACCCCAAGAAGGAGGATGAGGAGCACCGTGTTGCTTGAAGAATCCATCTTTGACTGATGTAGATCCTGTGCTGGTCGATCCTTTTGTATCCCCAATTTCTGGGTGGGAGGTGTTTGGTAACCCTTGACGTAGTTGAACCTTACCCCCCTTATGTTTATACGAAGATATCGCGTGACAATCTTGTGTCGAAAGTTCGCGATAATTATCTCCGGTGACTCGTACCGCAATGATCCTTTTCGAATATTTACGTTACGGATAATCTGACTCGGAGTCAGCTTTCTGATTATCTTATTTAGATTCTTGTGAGACGAGTCACGGAGAACCATTCGCTTATCGGCAGGAATGTATACGCGTGGTTGTCTCGAAGATTTTGGCGTATCGGGTTCCGTTCGTTTTTGAAAAATCTGAAATGACGGTGCGGTGCTAACGGTAGGCTTATCCGCGAATGATTTTGAGTTAATCGGAACTTTTGAATCACGGATGCGGGAGTGCGATTGTTTCGCAGTGTCGCGGCTTACTTCCGACCTTGGTGCTGCCAAGGGTTTAATAGGTTTGTCACACGAGCTCGGCTTTGGGCGGACCAAAGGCTCGTGCTTTTCAGATTTTTCGTTATTTGATGTACTTATACATCGAACGGCTGATTTCGCCTTTTCAAGATCTTCGAGGAGCTTACCAATGGGGACCAGTTCCTGCGGCTTGACATACGCGATAGTTTCGGTGTTCTGTCTGTGTGAATCTAAAAATGGCATTTCGGTGCCGTTTATGGTGATCTTACGCTTTGCATACGAGATCACGGCGCCTTTCTTTAGAAACGTCGTTCCCAGGATACCATCCATTGGTATCGGGAAGTCATCGGCAACCACGTGAAAGACTGTGGTTAACCCGTATACCGAAATCCGGGTGGAGCCTAGCGTGTGAACAAATTGGCTAGTGATTCCCGTGATTTCCATTGTTCGCGAGTAGTCTACTTTTGTTTCAGGTCGAAGTACGCCGATCTTTATCAGATTAGGCCCGGCGCCTGTGTCGACCATGAGAATGTTTGTTCCGACTAATTCGGGCGCAGCAATTGAAATGCGCGGCACCGAATCATCGTTTACGTTGACGGGTGAAATTTGGATTTCGTCTTTCCGTTTTCCTGTATTACGTGGACCGGTTTTCCTAGCACCTCTCGTCGCCGATCCGTTGTCGACGGGAGGCTTCGTTCGTTTCCCGAATTATTAGTCGAGTTATCGAACGCGCGTCTTCTACATTCATGCACATCGTGGCCTACGCGTTGACAATATGTGCATGACTTCTGTATTGAAACAGGTTTTTGCGGATTTTCGCTTCCGTAAGCGCGCGACTGTGCCTGGTTCTCTTCTCTTTTCTGCGGCGGCTGATACGCGCGAGGAGAAAGAGAACGTGGCGCTTCCCTTTGTGGAGCTTGTCGCGCTGCTTCGCGGTAACGAGGTTCCTCACGGAGATTATTGCGCGGCGGATATTTCGGTGCGTCGCGGTAATCGTTGCGTACGGGAGACCTTCGTTCTTCGCGGTAATATCGCGGTTCTGGTGATTCATATCTGCGGTATTCGCGGCTTGGAGACTGTCTCCACGAAACGCGATCCGGAGAGTATGATCGGTACGGAGATGTAGCTCGAGATTCGCGTGTTTCGGATCTGTCTGCGAATTGCACGCGACGAGAATCCGTTGGTAATTTACCGTAACGAACTCTATCGATCTCGGCTTGCTTGTGGGCGCGTATCGCCTCATCGAATACGCGAGAAAGGGGGTACCCTTTGAAGGGACGTACCTCGACCCTTAGTGTAGGATTTAGCCCGTTTATAAAACTGTCGGCCGTCAGATCATCGACGTTGGCGATGTCTGGTGATTGCCTATTGCAATCAATAATCGCGTCGCGTAAATCTTTAACGCGACCGATGAAATCCAAAACGTGTTCGTTTGGTTTCATGAAGACGTTCGCCATTTCGCCCCGGAAATGATCGACGGAACGACGTGGCTCGAAAACGTCTTTTAAACGGTTGCACACTGCTGTGACCGAGTCGCAGAGCTCATCCTCGAGGGCAAGCGCGGCTCGTCCACGTAAACGCGTGGTAATTAAACGCGCGAGTGTCGGTTCTGCTTGCGGCGGCACGATGTCACGGGCGCGTCGACAGGCTCGTGAGAACTGGAGCGCCGTGATGTTTCCGCCGTCAAACAGTGGAATGGAATTTACCGCTTCTTTGAGAGTGTAATCAAACGACTCTCCTGTTTCGCGACGCGGTGACCTGGGAAGCGGCATTGTTGTTGCCGTCGGAACCCGATCGAGAGACGGTGCAGCCGGATCTGCTCTTTCGCATTCTAGGCGCATCCGTTCGACCTCGATTCTTAAATTTTCTTTTTCGCGTTCTAATCTCTCGAATTCGACGCGATCTTGTTCGTATCTCCTTTCCTCGTCGCGCACCTTTTGTTCGCGCTCCGCGAGTTGTTTATGGAAGGCACGTAGGTCTTCTTCCGTCATCGCGGGATCGTCGATGGGTTTACGCGAGCGAGTCTCACGGCCCGGCATGATTATTTAAGGGGTTGAAATGAGGCAGAAAATAGAATAAAATATAAAACTCACGTTTATTGTGTTTCAAATCTGAACTCGCACCACTCCCAGATGGATGATGGTACGGTGTAAGGATCGCTGCTTTCTTTGCGCGCAAATTGAAGTAAAATATCGTCGGGTATTTCCCGGTGGTCGAACACTTTACGCGAATTAATTAAATCTATTGTTTCTAAACCGTCTTTATCTGGCGGTGGTAAGAACAATTCGGCTTTAATGTCATTAATACACTCTTCGAAAATATTCTCGCTTAACGGTTCTTGCTTCACTTCGACGTTCGGTGAAGGAGAACAGGTTAGTGACGGCAGCGCGTTGCCTGTCGCCTCCGGTTCAAGAAATTCGCTTAGCGGAATACTGACTGCAGCGAGGTATTGCGCCTGGTTGTCTGGTGCGGTATTCTGCGCTATTTGAGCGGCAGGTTGGCAAACAGACACCAAGTCGGCAAGGTTTCGCGCTATCTTCTCCTGTTTGCGTTTTCTTTCTTGAACTCGGCGCCCAGCTCGGCAGCCTCGTTTCCGTTTCTAAATAAATCGCGAGATTTTAGTAAAATGATAGAAAAAATTTTCCGGAATTTCAGTGGAATGAAACGTACCTTAGCAGCTGTATTGACTGTCGCGGATTGCACGCGCGAGTCAGAGCGCTCTGAGTAGTTTGTTTTTCCCACTATGGAAATAAATTGAATTAATTAGTAAAACAATTGAATCGAAACACTGAATCTACGCGTTGATCGATAATTACTTTTCACTTTGTTAATCCTGTCACTTTGAACTCGTACTGATCGTTGTTTCACGGAGCGTACTTTTTCGCGTGTGATGACCGGAGCGGTTAGTCGGAGACTGACGTGTTCGGTAACGCTGTCTCGACGCGTCTGCCGTTTGAGGTGCGCGCGCAGCGTACCGCGGAGTGGGGACGGTGCGTAGTAGGGATAGAGTTGCGAGCTACCTGTCGCGTGGTGGTAATGACTCACCAGCTTGGCGCGTCAACAAGACCCTGAATCCTCTGACCGTCGTTCAAGCGACGAAAACAAGGTCGTAAACCGTGTGTCACTTCGTCGACGAAAATAATGTCATAAATTATTTTCGATTTTAGGGAAAACACTTTTGTTCACTAGGCCCGACCAAAATAACGGATACTGGAACCTTTACTCACGTGTTTACCGCTGATGCTTCCTTTTCCAAGACAATACCTGGCCACGGCGATTGCTATGATCCCACCGCTGCCACCAATTTGTTACGTCCCGGGTGCTTCTAGTAGGATGGTGGCCTGCTACGTCACCCGTTCTCGTACAATATGCAATCGTTTTAGGTCAACCGTTGCTTACGTCCGGATCTACCTGGGAATCCGTGGATGATTGCCTTGCCTGTCAGGAACTGATCCTCTGGATGACGCACGTGTTGCGTCAAGATGAACCGTAGATGAACTCGTTGAGAGTGTAATCGAAGGTTTGAATAATACTCGTAGTATTTAAGTAATAGATTATAAGAATGTACGTTTATTCTTGAATAAAATATTATAATTGAAACGAATACAAGTGTGTATGAACTACTTGATTGATTCGAGAACCGCTGAGGTTTAAGTATAACGAGACCGGACTCTGAATTGCCGGAAAGTCGTTGTCGCAGAGTATGTCGACAACGAGGTGCCGGGACGATTCAGAGCGGATGTATTCTAACCCGATGAATGACGACGAGCCTCGAGTCGCTCGCCTTTTTATGTCGTTCAGAACAAAGAGGGTTCTGAACGTTATCTAAGCTATGGAATCTATCCTGGTGACAGGATGTTTATGTCAGCGTTTCTTTAATCTCTCGGCTTAAGATTACCTTAATCTACAGTTAGTCATAACAGTCCTATGACTAACTGACATTCGATAGTCGCTGATGGAAGCGCCTATCGATGTAATAAATTATCACTATCTTAAATCAACATCCTTAGTTGCTAATAGGTTTCTCAGAAGCGCCAATCTTAACTACTTCTCTGAAGTGATTGTCGCTGTGTGAGAAACTAAACATTCAATCTAAACTTTAGCGCCAATCTTATCGACTCTGTCGCCACGTGAAGATTGAATGATTTATAATATAAATAAGATTAAATATGTCAGCGCCAACCGTATCATGGTTGTCGCTATGACGATGAATAATATGAGTGATAGTACATAATATGAGTAATGCGAATACTATGTGGATACAATATATAAGGTAAGTATAAGTAATGAATATAATAATATATAGAATATAACATATAAAAAGAGGCAACCAGTTCCAACGTCTCGCCAGACGTCACAACACAAACCGGAGGAAAATCGTGCAAGGGAGTGCGTTTTCAGCGAGAAAGGTGTCAAATCGGGCTGTAATTGTTACACCGTCACTGATATCGTCAAACTATCGACGGAAATGTGCTATTTGGATCCGAAGTAGTGCAAAACGACACAAACCGGAGCAAAATCGTGCAAGGGAGTGCGTTTTCAGCGAGAAATGCGTCAAATCGTGATATCGTCAAATTTTCGACGGAAATGTGCTATTTGGGTACGATACAGTGCAGAACGACACAAACCGGAGCGAAATCGTGCAAGCGAGTGCGTTTTCAGCGAGAAATGGGTCAAATCGGGCTGTAATTGTTGAACCGTCGCTGATATCGTCAAACTATCGACGGAAATGTGCTATTTGGGTACGATATAGTGCAGAACGACACAAACCGGAGCAAAATCGTGCAAGGGAGTGCGTTTTCAGCGAGAAACGGGTCAAATCGGACTGTAATTGTTAAACCGTCACTGATATCGTCAAACTCTAGACGGAAATGTGCAATTTGGGTCCGAAATACTGCAAAACGACACAAACCGGACCAAAATCGTGCAAGGGAGTGCGTTTTCAGCGAGAAAGGTGGCAAATCGGGCTGTAATTGTTACACCGTCACTGATATCGTCAAACTCTCGACGGAAATGTGCTATTTGGATCCGAAGTAGTGCAAAACGACACAAACCGGAGCAAAATCGTGCAAGGGAGTGCGTTTTCAGCGAGAAATGCGTCAAATCCTGATATCGTCAAATTTTCGACAGAAATGTGCTATTTGGCTACGATATAGTGCAGAACGACACAAACCGGAGCAAAATCGTGCAAGCGAGTGCGCTTTCAGCGAGAAATGGGTCAAATCGGGCTGTAATTGTTGAACCGTCGCTGACATCGTCAAACTATCGACGGAAATGTGCTATTTGGGTACGATATAGTGCAGAACGACACAAACCGGCGCAAAATCGTGCAAGGGAGTGCGTTTTCAGCGAGAAACGGGTCAAATCGGGCTGTAATTGTTAAACCGTCACTGATATCGTCAAACTCTAGATGGAACTGTGCTATTTGGGTACGATATAGTGCAGAACGACACAAACCGGAGCAAAATCGAGCAAGGGAGTGCGTTTTCAGCGAGAAATGGGACAAATCGTGATATCGTCAAATTTTCGACGGTAATGTGCTATTTGGGTACGATATAGTGCAGAACGACACAAACCGGAGCAAAATCGTGCAAGGGAGTGCGTTTTCAGCGAGAAACGGGTCAAATCGGGCTGTAATTGTTAAACCGTCACTGATATCGTCAAACTCTAGACGGAAATGTGCTATTTGGGTCCGAAATAGTGCAAAACGACACAAACCGGAGGAAAATCGTGCAAGGGAGTGCGTTTTCAGCGAGAAATGGGTCAAATCGTGATATCGTCAAATTCTCGGCGGAAATGTGCTATTTAGGTACGAAATAGTGCAAAACGACACAAACCGGACCAAAATCGTACAAGGGAGTGCGTTTTCAGCGAGAAATGGGACAAATCGGGCTGTGATTGTTAAACCGTCACTGATATCGTCAAACTCGAGACGGAAATGTGCTATTTGGATCCGATATAGTGCAGAACAACACAAACCGAAGCAAAATCGTGCAAGCGAGTGCGTTTTCAGCGAGAAATGGGTCAAATCGGGCTGTAATTGTTACACCGTCACTGATATCGTCAAACTCTCGACGGAAATGTGCTATTTGGATCCGAAGTAGTGCAAAACGACACAAACCGGAGCAAAATCGTGCAAGGGAGTGCGTTTTCAGAGAGAAACGGGTGAAATCGGACTGTAATTGTTAAACCGTCACTGATATCGTCAAACTCTAGACGGAAATGTGCTATTTGGGTCCGAAATACTGCAAAACGACACAAACCGGACCAAAATCGTGCAAGGGAGTGCGTTTTCAGCGAGAAAGGTGTCAAATCGGGCTGTAATTGTTACACCGTCACTGATATCGTCAAACTCTCAACGGAAATGTGCTACTTGGATCCGAAGTAGTGCAAAACGACACAAACCGGAGCAAAATCGTGCAAGGGAGTGCGTTTTCAGCGAGAAATGCGTCAAATCGTGATATCGTCAAATTTTCGACGGAAATGTGCTATTTGGGTACGATATAGTGCAGAACGACACAAACCGGAGCAAAATCGTGCAAGCGAGTGCGTTTTCAGCGAGAAATGGGTCAAATCGGGCTGTAATTGTTGAACCGTCGCTGATATCGTCAATGTATCGACGGAAATGTGCTATTTGGGTACGATATAGTGCAGAATGACACAAACCGGAGCAAAATCGTGCAAGGGAGTGCGTTTTCAGCGAGAAACGGGTCAAATCGGACTGTAATTGTTAAACCGTCACTGATATCGTCAAACTCTAGACGGAAATGTGCTATTTGGGTCCGAAATAGTGCAAAACGACACAAACCGGACCAAAATCGTGCAAGGGAGTGCGTTTTCAGCGAGAAACGGGTCAAATCGGGCTGTAATTGTTAAATCGTCACTGATATCGTCAAATTCTCGATGGAAATATGCTATTTGGGTACGATATAGTGCAAAAAGACACAAACCGGAGCAAAATCGCGCAAGGGAGTCCGTTTTCAGCGAGAACTGCGTCAAATCGTGATATCGTCAAATTTTCGACGGAAATGTGCTATTTGGGTACGATATAGTGCAGAACGACACAAACCGGAGCAAAATCGTGCAAGGGAGTGCGTTTTCAGCGAGAAACGGGTCAAATCGGGCTGTAATTGTTAAACCGTCACTGATATCGTCAAACTCTAGACGGAAATGTGCTATTTGGGTCCGAAATAGTGCAGAACAACACAAACCGAAGCAAAATCGTGCAAGCGAGTGCGTTTTCAGCGAGAAATGGGTCAAATCGGGCTGTAATTGTTACACCGTCACTGATATCGTCAAACTCTCGACGGAAATGTGCTATTTGGGTCCGAAATAGTGCAGAACAACACAAACCGAAGCAAAATCGTGCAAGCGAGTGCGTTTTCAGCGAGAAATGGGTCAAATCGGGCTGTAATTGTTACACCGTCACTGATATCGTCAAACTCTCGACGGAAATGTGCTATTTGGATCCGAAGTAGTGCAAAATGACACAAACCGGAGCAAAATCGTGCAAGGGAGTGCGTTTTCAGAGAGAAACGGGTGAAATCGGACTGTAATTGTTAAACCGTCACTGATATCGTCAAACTCTAGACGGAAATGTGCTATTTGGGTCCGAAATACTGCAAAGCGACACAAACCGGACCAAAATCGTGCAAGGGAGTGCGTTTTCAGCGAGAAAGGTGTCAAATCGGGCTGTAATTGTTACACCGTCACTGATATCGTCAAACTCTCGACGGAAATGTGCTACTTGGATCCGAAGTAGTGCAAAACGACACAAACCGGAGCAAAATCGTGCAAGGGAGTGCGTTTTCAGCGAGAAATGCGTCAAATCGTGATATCGTCAAATTTTCGACGGAAATGTGCTATTTGGGTACGATATAGTGCAGAACGACACAAACCGGAGCAAAATCGTGCAAGCGAGTGCGTTTTCAGCGAGAAATGGGTCAAATCGGGCTGTAATTGTTGATCCGTCGCTGATATCGTAAAACTATCGACGGAAATGTGCTATTTGGGTACGATATAGTGCAGAACGACACAAACCGGAGCAAAATCGTGCAAGGGAGTGCGTTTTCAGCGAGAAACGGGTCAAATCGGACTGTAATTGTTAAACCGTCACTGATATCGTCAAACTCTAGACGGAAATGTGCTATTTGGGTCCGAAATAGTGCAAAACGACACAAACCGGACCAAAATCGTGCAAGGGAGTGCGTTTTCAGCGAGAAACGGGTCAAATCGGGCTGTAATTGTTAAATCGTCACTGATATCGTCAAATTCTCGATGGAAATATGCTATTTGGGTACGATATAGTGCAAAAAGACACAAACCGGAGCAAAATCGCGCAAGGGAGTGCGTTTTCAGCGAGAACTGCGTCAAATCGTGATATCGTCAAATTTTCGACGGAAATGTGCTATTTGGGTACGATATAGTGCAGAACGACACAAACCGGAGCAAAATCGTGCAAGGGAGTGCGTTTTCAGCGAGAAACGGGTCAAATCGGGCTGTAATTGTTAAACCGTCACTGATATCGTCAAACTCTAGACGGAAATGTGCTATTTGGGTCCGAAATAGTGCAAAACGATACAAACCGGAGGAAAATCGTGCAAGGGAGTGCGTTTTCAGCGAGAAATGGGTCAAATCGTGATATCGTCAAATTCTCGACGGAAATGTGCTATTTAGGTACGAAATAGTGCAAAACGACACAAACCGGACCAAAATCGTACAAGGGAGTGCGTTTTCAGCGAGAAATGGGACAAATCGGGCTGTAATTGTTAAACCGTCACTGATATCGTCAAACTCGAGACGGAAATGTGCTATTTGGGTCCGATATAGTGCAGAACAACACAAACCGAAGCAAAATCGTGCAAGCGAGTGCGTTTTCAGCGAGAAATGGGTCAAATCGGGCTGTAATTGTTGAACCGTCGCTGATATCGTCAAACTATCGACGGAAATATGCTATTTGGGTACGATATAGTGCAGAACGACACAAACCGGAGCAAAATCGTGCAAGGGAGTGCGTTTTCAGAGAGAAACGGGTGAAATCGGACTGTAATTGTTAAACCGTCACTGATATCGTCAAACTCTAGACGGAAATGTGCTATTTGGGTCCGAAATACTGCAAAACGACACAAACCGGACCAAAATCGTGCAAGGGAGTGCGTTTTCAGCGAGAAAGGTGTCAAATCGGGCTGTAATTGTTACACCGTCACTGATATCGTCAAACTCTCGACGGAAATGTGCTACTTGGATCCGAAGTAGTGCAAAACGACACAAACCGGAGCAAAATCGTGCAAGGGAGTGCGTTTTCAGCGAGAAATGCGTCAAATCGTGATATCGTCAAATTTTCGACGGAAATGTGCTATTTGGGTACGATATAGTGCAGAACGACACAAACCGGAGCAAAATCGTGCAAGCGAGTGCGTTTTCAGCGAGAAATGGGTCAAATCGGGCTGTAATTGTTGATCCGTCGCTGATATCGTCAAACTCTAGACGGAAATGAGCAATATGGTTCCGATATAGTGCAGAACGACACAAACTGGAGCAAAATCGTGCAAGGGAGTGCGTTTTCAGCGAGAAACGGGTCAAATCGGGCTGTAATTGTTAAACCGTCACTGATATCGTCAAACTCTAGACGGAAATGTGATATTTGCGTCCGAGATAGTGCAAAACGACACAAACCGGAGGAAAATCGTGCAAGGGAGTGCGTTTTCAGCGAGAAATGGGTCAAATCGGGCTGTAATTGTTGAACCGTCGCTGATATCGTCAAACTATCGACGGAAATGTGCTATTTGGGTACGATATAGTGCAGAACGACACAAACCGGAGCAAAATCGTGCAAGGGAGTGCGTTTTCAGCGAGAAACGGGTCAAATCGGGCTGTAATTGTTAAACCGTCACTGATATCGTCAAACTCTAGACGGAAATGTGCTATTTGGGTCCGAAATAGTGCAGAACAACACAAACCGAAGCAAAATCGTGCAAGCGAGTGCGTTTTCAGCGAGAAATGGGTCAAATCGGGCTGTAATTGTTACACCGTCACTGATATCGTCAAACTCTCGACGGAAATGTGCTATTTGGATCCGAAGTAGTGCAAAATGACACAAACCGGAGCAAAATCGTGCAAGGGAGTGCGTTTTCAGAGAGAAACGGGTGAAATCGGACTGTAATTGTTAAACCGTCACTGATATCGTCAAACTCTAGACGGAAATGTGCTATTTGGGTCCGAAATACTGCAAAACGACACAAACCGGACCAAAATCGTGCAAGGGAGTGCGTTTTCAGCGAGAAAGGTGTCAAATCGGGCTGTAATTGTTACACCGTCACTGATATCGTCAAACTCTCGACGGAAATGTGCTACTTGGATCCGAAGTAGTGCAAAACGACACAAACCGGAGCAAAATCGTGCAAGGGAGTGCGTTTTCAGCGAGAAATGCGTCAAATCGTGATATCGTCAAATTTTCGACGGAAATGTGCTATTTGGGTACGATATAGTGCAGAACGACACAAACCGGAGCAAAATCGTGCAAGCGAGTGCGTTTTCAGCGAGAAATGGGTCAAATCGGGCTGTAATTGTTGAACCGTCGCTGATATCGTCAAACTATCGACGGAAATGTGCTATTTGGGTACGATATAGTGCAGAACGACACAAACCGGAGCAAAATCGTGCAAGGGAGTGCGTTTTCAGCGAGAAACGGGTCAAATCGGACTGTAATTGTTAAACCGTCACTGATATCGTCAAACTCTAGACGGAAATGTGCTATTTGGGTCCGAAATAGTGCAAAACGACACAAACCGGACCAAAATCGTGCAAGGGAGTGCGTTTTCAGCGAGAAACGGGTCAAATCGGGCTGTAATTGTTAAATCGTCACTGATATCGTCAAATTCTCGATGGAAATATGCTATTTGGGTACGATATAGTGCAAAAAGACACAAACCGGAGCAAAATCGCGCAAGGGAGTGCGTTTTCAGCGAGAACTGCGTCAAATCGTGATATCGTCAAATTTTCGACGGAAATGTGCTATTTGGGTACGATATAGTGCAGAACGACACAAACCGGAGCAAAATCGTGCAAGGGAGTGCGTTTTCAGCGAGAAACGGGTCAAATCGGGCTGTAATTGTTAAACCGTCACTGATATCGTCAAACTCTAGACGGAAATGTGCTATTTGGGTCCGAAATAGTGCAAAACGATACAAACCGGAGGAAAATCGTGCAAGGGAGTGCGTTTTCAGCGAGAAATGCGTCAAATCGTGATATCGTCAAATTTTCGACGGAAATGTGCTATTTAGGTACGAAATAGTGCAAAACGACACAAACCGGACCAAAATCGTACAAGGGAGTGCGTTTTCAGCGAGAAATGGGACAAATCGGGCTGTAATTGTTAAACCGTCACTGATATCGTCAAACTCGAGACGGAAATGTGCTATTTGGGTCCGATATAGTGCAGAACAACACAAACCGAAGCAAAATCGTGCAAGCGAGTGCGTTTTCAGCGAGAAATGGGTCAAATCGGGCTGTAATTGTTGAACCGTCGCTGATATCGTCAAACTATCGACGGAAATATGCTATTTGGGTACGATATAGTGCAGAACGACACAAACCGGAGCAAAATCGTGCAAGGGAGTGCGTTTTCAGAGAGAAACGGGTGAAATCGGACTGTAATTGTTAAACCGTCACTGATATCGTCAAACTCTAGACGGAAATGTGCTATTTGGGTCCGAAATACTGCAAAACGACACAAACCGGACCAAAATCGTGCAAGGGAGTGCGTTTTCAGCGAGAAAGGTGTCAAATCGGGCTGTAATTGTTACACCGTCACTGATATCGTCAAACTCTCGACGGAAATGTGCTACTTGGATCCGAAGTAGTGCAAAACGACACAAACCGGAGCAAAATCGTGCAAGGGAGTGCGTTTTCAGCGAGAAATGCGTCAAATCGTGATATCGTCAAATTTTCGACGGAAATGTGCTATTTGGGTACGATATAGTGCAGAACGACACAAACCGGAGCAAAATCGTGCAAGCGAGTGCGTTTTCAGCGAGAAATGGGTCAAATCGGGCTGTAATTGTTGAACCGTCGCTGATATCGTCAAACTATCGACGGAAATGTGCTATTTGGGTACGATATAGTGCAGAACGACACAAACCGGAGCAAAATCGTGCAAGGGAGTGCGTTTTCAGCGAGAAACGGGTCAAATCGGACTGTAATTGTTAAACCGTCACTGATATCGTCAAACTCTAGACGGAAATGTGCTATTTGGGTCCGAAATAGTGCAAAACGACACAAACCGGACCAAAATCGTGCAAGGGAGTGCGTTTTCAGCGAGAAACGGGTCAAATCGGGCTGTAATTGTTAAATCGTCACTGATATCGTCAAATTCTCGATGGAAATGTGCTATTTGGGTCCGAAATAGTTGCAAAACGACACAAACCGGAGGAAAATCGTGCAAGGGAGTGCGTTTTCAGCGAGAAATGGGTCAAATCGTGATATCGTCAAATTCTCGACGGAAATGTGCTATTTAGGTACGAAATAGTGCAGAACGACACAAACCGATGCAAAATCGTGCAAGGGAGCGCGTTTTCAGCGAGAAACGGGTCAAATCGGGCTGTAATTGTTAAACCGTCACTGATATCGTCAAACTCTAGACGGAAATGTGCTATTTGCGTCCGAAATAGTGCAAAACGACACAAACCGGAGGAAAATCGTGCAAGGGAGTGCGTTTTCAGCGAGAAATGGGTCAAATCGGGCTGTAATTGTTAAACCGTCACTGATATCGTCAAACTCGAGACGGAAATGTGCTACTTGGGTACGATATAGTGCAGAACGACACAAACCGGAGCAAAATCGTGCAAGGGAGTGCGTTTTCAGCGAGAAACGGGTCAAATCGGGCTGTAATTGTTGATCCGTCGCTGATATCGTCAAACTCTAGACGGAAATGAGCAATATGGCTCCGATATAGTGCAGAACGACACAAACTGGAGCAAAATCGTGCAAGGGAGTGCGTTTTCAGCGAGAAACGGGTCAAATCGGGCTGTAATTGTTAAACCGTCACTGATATCGTCAAACTCTAGACGGAAAGGTGCTATTTGCGTCCGAAATAGTGCAAAACGACACAAACCGGAGGAAAAATCGTGCAAGGGAGTGCGTTTTCAGCGAGAAATGGGTCAAAATCGGGCTGTAATTGTTGAACCGTCGCTGATATCGTCAAAACTATCGACGGAAATGTGCTATTTGGGTACGATATAGTGCAGAACGACACAAACCGGAGCAAAATCGTGCAAGGGAGTGCGTTTTCAGTCGAGAAACGGGTCAAATCGGGCTGTAATTGTTAAACCGTCACTGATATCGTCAAACTCTAGACGGAAATGTGCTATTTGGGTCCGAAATACTGCAAAACGACACAAACCGGACCAAAATCGTGCAAGGGAGTGCGTTTTCAGCGAGAAAGGTGTCAAATCGGGCTGTAATTGTTACACCGTCACTGATATCGTCAAACTATCGATGGAAATGTGCTATTTGGGTACGAATATAGTGCAGAACGACACAAACCGGAGCAAAATCGTGCAAGGAGTGCGTTTTCAGCGAGAAACGGGTCAAATCGGACTGTAATTGTTAAACCGTCACTGATATCGTCAAACTCTAGACGGAAATGTGCTATTTGGGTCCGAAATAGAGCAAAACGACACACACCGGACCAAAATCGTGCAAGGGAGTGCGTTTTCAGCGAGAAATGGGACAAATCGGGCTGTAATTGTTAAACCGTCACTGATATCGTCAAAACTCGAGACGGAAATGTGCTATTTGGGTCCGATATAGTGCAGAACAACACAAACCGAAGCAAAATCGTGCAAGCGAGTGCGTTTTCAGCGAGAAATGCGTCAAATCGTGATATCGTCAAATTTTCGACGGAAATGTGCTATTTGGGTACGATATAGTGCGGAACGACACAAACCGGAGCAAAATCGTGCAAGCGAGTGCGTTTTCAGCGAGAAATGGTCAAATCGGGCTGTAATTGTTGAACCGTCGCTGATATCGTCAAACTATCGACCGGAAAATGAGCAATATGGCTCCGATATAGTGCAGAACGACACAAACCGGAGCAAAATCGTGCAAGGGAGTGCGTTTTCAGCGAGAAACGGGTCAAATCGGGCTGTAATTGTTAAACCGTCACTGATATCGTCAAACCCTAGACGGAAATGTGCTATTTGGGTCCGAAATTGTGCAAAACGACACAAACCGAAGCAAAATCGTGCAAGCGAGTGCGTTTTTCAGCGAGAAATGGGTCAAATCGGGCTGTAATTGTTGAACCGTCGCTGATATCGTCAAACTATCGACGGAAATGTGCTATTTGGGTACGATATACTGCAAAACGACACAAACCGGAGGAAAATCGTGCAAGGGAGTGCGTTTTCAGCGAGACAGGTGCCAAATCGGGCTGTAATTGTTACACCGTCACTGATATCGTCAAACTATCGACGGAAATGTGCTATTTGGGTACGATATAGTGCAGAACGACACAAACCGGAGCAAAATCGAGCAAGGGAGTGCGTTTTCAGCAGCGAGAAATGGGACAAATCGTGATATCGTCAAATTTTCGACGGTAATGTGCTATTTGGGTACGATATAGTGCAGGACGACACAAACCGGAGCAAAATCGTGCAAGGGAGTGCGTTTTCAGCGAGAAGGTGTCAAATCGGGCTGTAATTGTTACACCGTCACTGATATCGTCAAACTCTCGACGGAAATGTGCTACTTGGATCCGAAGTAGTGCAAAACGACACAAACCGGAGCAAAATCGTGCAAGGGAGTGCGTTTTCAGCGAGAAATGCGTCAAATCGTGATATCGTCAAATTTTCGACGGAAATGTGCTATTTGTGTACGATATAGTGCAGAACGACACAAACCGGAGCAAAATCGTGCAAGCGAGTGCGTTTTCAGCGAGAAATGGGTCAAATCGGGCTGTAATTGTTGATCCGTCGCTGATATCGTAAAACTATCGACGGAAATGTGCTATTTGGGTACGATATAGTGCAGAACGACACAAACCGGAGCAAAATCGTGCAAGGGAGTGCGTTTTCAGCGAGAAACGGGTCAAATCGGACTGTAATTGTTAAACCGTCACTGATATCGTCAAACTCTAGACGGAAATGTGCTATTTGGGTCCGAAATAGTGCAAAAACGACACAAACCGGACCAAAATCGTGCAAGGAGTGCGTTTTCAGCGAGAAACGGGTCAATCGGGCTGTAATTGTTAAATCGTCACTGATATCGTCAAATTCTCGATGGAAATATGCTATTTGGGTACGATATAGTGCAAAAAGACACAAACCGGAGCAAAATCGCGCAAGGGAGTGCGTTTTCAGCGAGAACTGCGTCAAATCGTGATATCGTCAAATTTTCGACGGAAATGTGCTATTTGGTACGATATAGTGCAGAACGACACCAAACCGGAGCAAAATCGTGCAAGGGAGTGCGTTTTCCAGCGAGAAACGGGTCAAATCGGGCTGTAATTGTTAAACCGTCACTGATATCGTCAAACTCTAGACGGAAATGTGCTATTTGGGTCCGAAATAGTGCAAAACGATACAAACCGGAGGAAAATCGTGCAAGGGAGTGCGTTTTCAGCGAGAAATGGGTCAAATCGTGATATCGTCAAATTCTCGACGGAAATGTGCTATTTAGGTACGAAATAGTGCAAAACGACACAAACCGGACCAAAATCGTACAAGGGAGTGCGTTTTCAGCGAGAAATGGGACAAATCGGGCTGTAATTGTTAAACCGTCACTGATATCGTCAAACTCGAGACGGAAATGTGCTATTGGGTCCGATATAGTGCAGAACAACACAAACCGAAGCAAAATCGTGCAAGCGAGTCCGTTTTCCAGCGAGAAATGCGTCAAATCGTGATATCGTCAAATTTTCGACGGAAATGTGCTATTTGGGTACGATATAGTGCGGAACGACACAAACCGGAGCAAAATCGTGCAAGCGAGTGCGTTTTCAGCGAGAAATGGGTCAAATCGGGCTGTAATTGTTGAACCGTCGCTGATATCGTCAAAACTATCGACGGAAATGTGCTATTTGGGTACGATATACTGCAAAAACGACACAAACCGGAGGAAAATCGTGCAAGGGAGTGCGTTTTCAGCGAGAAAGGTGCCAAATCGGGCTGTAATTGTTACACCGTCACTGATATCTCGTCAAACTATCGACGGAAATGTGCTATTTGGGTACGATATAGTGCAGAACGACACAAACCGGAGCAAAATCGAGCAAGGGAGTGCGTTTTCAGCGAGAAATGGGACAAATCGTGATATCGTCAAATTTTCGACGGTAATGTGCTATTTGGGTACGATATAGTGCAGGACGACACAAACCGGAGCAAAATCGTGCAAGGGAGTGCGTTTTCAGCGAGAAACGGGTCAAATCGGGCTGTAATTGTTAAAACCGTCACTGATATTGTCAAACTCTAGACGGAAATGTGCTATTTGGGTCCGAAATAGTGCAAAACGACACAAACCGGAGGAAAATCGTGCAAGGGAGTGCGTTTTCAGCGAGAAATGGGTCAAATCGTGATATCGTCAAATTCTCGACGGAAATGTGCTATTTAGGTACGAAATAGTGCAAAACGACACAAACCGGACCAAAATCGTACAAGGGAGTGCGTTTTCAGCGAGAAATGGGTCAAAATCGGGCTGTAATTGTTGAACCGTCGCTGATATCGTCAAACTATCGACGGAAATGTGCTATTTGGGTACGATATAGTGCAGAACGACACAAACCGGAGCAAAATCGTGCAAGGGAGTGCGTTTTCAGCGAGAAACGGGTCAAATCGACTGTAATTGTTAAGCCGTCACTGATATCGTCAAACTCTAGACGGAAATGTGCTATTTGGGTCCGAAATAGAGCAAACGACACAAACCGGACCAAAATCGTGCAAGGGAGTGCGTTTTCAGCGAGAAATGGGTCAAATCGTGATATCGTCAAATTCTCGACGGAAATGTGCTATTTAGGTACGAAATAGTGCAAAACGACACAAAACCGGACCAAAATCGTAACAAGGGAGTGCGTTTTCCAGCGAGAAACGGGTCAAATCGGGCTGTAATTGTTAAACCGTCACTGATATCGTCAAACCCTAGACGGAAATGTGTTATTTGATCCGAAGTAGTGCAAAACGACACAAACCGGAGCAAAATCGTGCAAGGGAGTGCGTTTTCAGCGAGAAATGCGTCAAATCGTGATATCGTCAAATTTTCGACGGAATTGTGCTATTTGGGTACGATATAGTGCAGAACGACACAAACCGGCGCAAAATCGTGCAAGGGAGTGCGTTTTCAGCGAGAAACGGGTCAAATCGGGCTGTAATTGTTAAACCGTCACTGATATCGTCAAACTCTAGACGGAACTGTGCTATTTGGGTACGATATAGTGCAAAACGACACAAACTGGACCAAAATCGTACAAGGGAGTGCGTTTTCAGCGAGAAATGGATCAAATCGGGCTGTAATTGTTGAACCGTCGCTGATATCGTCAAACTATCGACGGAAATGTGCTATTTGGGTACGATATAGTGCAGAAGGGCACAAACCGATGCAAAATCGTGCAAGCGAGTGCGTTTTCAGCGAGAAATGGCTCAAATCGGGCTGTAATTGTTGAACCGTCGCTGATATCGTCAAACTATCGACGGAAATGTGCTATTTGGGTACGATATAGTGCAGAACGACACAAACCGGAGCAAAATCGAGCAAGGGAGTGCGTTTTCAGCGAGAAATGGGACAAATCGTAATATCGTCAAATGTTCGACGGTAATGTGCTATTTGGGTACGATATAGTGCAGGACGACACAAACCGGAGCAAAATCCTGCAAGGGAGTGCGTTTTCAGCGAGAAACGGGTCAAATCGGGCTGTAATTGTTAAACCGTCACTGATATCGTCAAACTCTAGACGGAAATGTGCTATTTGGGTCCGAAATAGTGCAAAACGACACAAACCGGAGGAAAATCGTACAAGGAGTGCGTTTTCAGCGAGAAATGGGTCAAATCGGGCTGTAATTGTTGAACCGTCGCTGATATCGTCAAACTATCGATGTAAAAAGTGCTATTTGGGTACGATATAGTGCAGAACGACACAAACCGGAGCAAAATCGTGCAAGGGAGTGCGTTTTCAGCGAGAAACGGGTCAAATCGGACTGTAATTGTTAAACCGTCACTGATATCGTCAAACTCTAGACGGAAATGTGCTATTTGGGTCCGAAATAGTGCAAAACCGCCACAAACCGGACCAAAATCGTGCAAGGGAGTGCGTTTTCAGCGAGAAATGGGTCAAATCGTGATATCGTCAAATTCTCGACGAAATGTGCTATTTAGGTACGAAATAGTGCAAAACGACACAAACCGGAACAAATCGTACAAGGGAGTGCGTTTTCAGCGAGAAACGGGTCAAATCGGGCTGTAATTGTTAAACCGTCACTGATATCGTCAAACTCTAGACGGAAATGTGCTATTTGGGTCCGAAATAGTGCAAAACGACACAAACCGGAGGAAAATCGTGCAAGGGAGTGCGTTTTCAGCGAGAAATGGGTCAAATCGTGATATCGTCAAATTCTCGACGGAAATGTGCCTATTTAGGTAAGAAAATAGTGCAAAACGACACAAACCGGACCAAAATCGTACAAGGGAGTGCGTTTTCAGCGAGAAATGGGACAAATCGGACTGTAATTGTTAAACCGTCACTGATATCGTCAAACTCTAGACGGAAATGTGCTATTTGGGTCCGAAATACTGCAAAACGACACAAACCGGACCAAAATCGTGCAAGGGAGTGCGTTTTCAGCGAGAAAGGTGTCAAATCGGGCTGTAATTGTTAGACCGTCACTGATATCGTCAAACTCTCGACGGAAATGTGCTACTTGATGCGAAGTAGTGCAAAACGACAAAAACAGGAGCAAAAACGTGCAAGGGAGTGCGTTTTCAGCGAGAAATGCGTCAAATCGTGATATCGTCAAATTTTCGACGGAAATGTGCTATTTGGGTACGATATAGTGCAGAACGACACAAACCGGAGCAAAACGTGCAAGCGAGTGCGTTTTCAGCGAGAAATGGGTCAAATCGGGCTGTAATTGTTGATCCGTCGCTGATATGGTCAAACTATCGACGGAAATGTGCTATTTGGGTACGATATAGTGCAGAACGACACAAACCGGAGCAAAATCGTGCAAGGGAGTGCGTTTTCAGAGAGAAACGGGTCAAATCGGACTGTAATTGTTAAACCGTCACTGATATCGTCAAACTCTAGACGGAAATGTGCTATTTGGGTCCGAAATACTGCAAAACGACACAAAACCGGACCAAAAAGTGCGTGTGTGGGAGTGCGTTTTCAGCGAGAAACGGGTCAAATCGGGCTGTAATTGTTAAATCGTCACTGATATCGTCAAATTCTCGATGGAAATATGCTATTTGGGTACGATATAGTGCAAAAAGACACAAACCGGAGCAAAATCGCGCAAGGGAGTGCGTTTTCAGCGAGAACTGCGTCAAATCGTGATATCGTCAAATTTTCGACGGAAATGTGCTATTTGGGTACGATATAGTGCAGAACGACACAAACCGGAGCAAAATCGTGCAAGGGAGTGCGTTTTCAGCGAGAAACGGGTCAAATCGGGCTGTAATTGTTAAACCGTCACTGATATCGTCAAACTCTAGACGGAAATGTTGCTATTTGGGTCCGAAATAGTGCAAAACGATACAAACGGAGGAAAATCGTGCAAGGGAGTGCGTTTTCAGCGAGAAATGGGTCAAATCGTGATATCGTCAATTCTCGACGGAAATGTGCTATTTAGGTACGAAATAGTGCAAAACGACACAAACCGGACCAAAATCGTACAAGGGAGTGCGTTTTCAGCGAGAAATGGACAAATCGGGCTGTAATGTTAAACCGTCACTGATATCGTCAAACTCGAGACGGAAATGTGCTATTTGGGTCCGATATAGTGCAGAACAACACAAACCGAAGCAAAATCGTGCAAGCGAGTGCGTTTTCAGCGAGAAATGGGTCAAATCGGGCTGTAATTGTTGAACCGTCGCTGATATCGTCAAACTATCGACGGAAATGTGCTATTTGGGTACGATACAGTGCAGAACGACACAAACCGGAGCAAAATCGCGCAAGGGAGTGCGTTTTCAGCGAGAACTGCGTCAAATCGTGATATCGTCAAATTTTCGACGGAAATGTGCTATTTGGGTACGATATAGTGCAGAACGACACAAACCGGAGCAAAATCGTGCAAGGGAGTGCGTTTTCAGCGAGAAACGGTCAAATCGGGCTGTAATTGTTAAATCGTCACTGATATCGTCAAATTCTCGATGGAAATATGCTATTTGGGTACGATATAGTGCAAAAAGACACAAACCGGAGCAAAATCGCGCAAGGGAGTGCGTTTTCAGCGAGAACTGCGTCAAATCGTGATATCGTCAAATTTTCGACGGAAATGTGCTATTTGGGTACGATATAGTGCAGAACGACACAAACCGGAGCAAAATCGTGCAAGGGAGTGCGTTTTCAGCGAGAAACGGGTCAAATCGGGCTGTAATTGTTAAACCGTCACTGGTATCGTCAAACTCTAGACGGAAATGTGCTATTTGGGTCCGAAATAGTGCAAAACGATACAAACCGGAGGAAAATCGTGCAAGGGAGTGCGTTTTCAGCGAGAAATGGGTCAAATCGTGATATCGTCAAATTCTCGACGGAAATGTGCTATTTAGGTACGAAATAGTGCAAAACGACACAAACCGGACCAAAATCGTACAAGGGAGTGCGTTTTCAGCGAGAAACGGGTCAAATCGGGCTGTAATTGTTAAATCGTCACTGATATCGTCAAATTCTCGATGGAAATATGCTATTTGGGTACGATATAGTGCAAAACGACACAAACCGGAGCAAAATCGCGCAAGGGAGTGCGTTTTCAGCGAGAATTGCGTCAAATCGTGATATCGTCAATTTTCGACGGAAATGTGCTATTTGGGTACGATATAGTGCAGAACGACACAAACCGGAGCAAAATCGTGCAAGCGAGTGCGTTTTCAGCGAGAAATGGTCAAATCGGGCTGTAATTGTTGAACCGTCGCTGATATCGTCAAACTATCGATGGAAATGTGCTATTTGGGTACGATATAGTGCAAAACGACACAAACTGGACCAAAATCGTACAAGGGAGTGCGTTTCAGCGAGAAAATGGATCAAATCGGGCTGTAATTGTTGAACCGTCGCTGATATCGTCAAACTATCGACGGAAATGTGCTATTTGGGTACGATATAGTGCAGAAGGGCACAAACCTGATGCAAAATCGTGCAAGCGAGTGCGTTTTCAGCGAGAAATGGCTCAAATCGGGCTGTAATTGTTGAACCGTCGCTGATATCGTCAAACTATCGACGGAAATGTGCTATTTGGGTACGATATAGTGCAGAACGACACAAACCGGAGCAAAATCGAGCAAGGGAGTGCGTTTTCAGCGAGAAATGGGACAAATCGTAATATCGTCAAATGTTCGACGGTAATGTGCTATTTGGGTACGATATAGTGCAGGACGACACAAACCGGAGCAAAATCCTGCAAGGAGTGCGTTTTCAGCGAGAAACGGGTCAAATCGGGCTGTAATTGTTAAACCGTCACTGATATCGTCAAACTCTAGACGGAATGTGCTATTTGGGTCCGAAATAGTGCAAAACGACACAAACCGGAGGAAAATCGCTACAAGGGAGTGCGTTTTCAGCGAGAAATGGTCAAATCGGGCTGTAATTGTTGAACCGTCGCTGATATCGTCAAACTATCGATGTAAAAAGTGCTATTTGGGTACGATATAGTGCAGAACGACACAAACCGGAGCAAAATCGTGCAAGGGAGTGCGTTTTCAGCGAGAAACGGGTCAAATCGGACTGTAATTGTTAAACCGTCACTGATATCGTCAAACTCTAGACGGAAATGTGCTATTGGGTCCGAAATAGTGCAAACCGCCACAAACCGGACCAAAATCGTGCAAGGGAGTGCGTTTTCAGCGAGAAATGGGTCAAATCGTGATATCGTCAAATTCTCGACGGAAATGTGCTATTTAGGTACGAAATAGTGCAAAACGACACAAACCGGAACAAAATCGTACAAGGGAGTGCGTTTTCAGCGAGAAACGGGTCAAATCGGGCTGTAATTGTTAAACCGTCACTGATATCGTCAAACTCTAGACGGAAATGTGCTATTGGGTCCGAAATAGTGCAAAACGACACAAACCGGAGGAAAATCGTGCAAGGGAGTGCGTTTTCAGCGAGAAATGGGTCAAATCGTGATATCGTCAAATTCTCGACGGAAATGTGCTATTTAGGTAAGAAATAGTGCAAAACGACACAAACCGGACCAAAATCGTACAAGGGAGTGCGTTTTCAGCGAGAAATGGGACAAATCGGACTGTAATTGTTAAACCGTCACTGATATCGTCAAACTCTAGACGGAAATGTGCTATTTGGGTCCGAAATACTGCAAAACGACACAAACCGGACCAAAATCGTGCAAGGGAGTGCGTTTTCAGCGAGAAAGGTGTCAAATCGGGCTGTAATTGTTAGACCGTCACTGATATCGTCAAACTCTCGACGGAAATGTGCTACTTGGATGCGAAGTAGTGCAAAACGACAAAAACAGGAGCAAAAACGTGCAAGGGAGTGCGTTTTCAGCGAGAAATGCGTCAAATCGTGATATCGTCAAATTTTCGACGGAAATGTGCTATTTGGGTACGATATAGTGCAGAACGACACAAACCGGAGCAAAATCGTGCAAGCGAGTGCGTTTTCAGCGAGAAATGGGTCAAATCGGGCTGTAATTGTTGATCCGTCGCTGATATGGTCAAACTATCGACGGAAATGTGCTATTTGGGTACGATATAGTGCAGAACGACACAAACCGGAGCAAAATCGTGCAAGGGAGTGCGTTTTCAGAGAGAAACGGGTCAAATCGGACGTAATTGTTAAAACCGTCACTGATATCGTCAAACTCTAGACGGAAATGTGCTATTTGGGTCCGAAATACTGCAAAAACGACACAAACCGGACCAAAATCGTGCAAGGGAGTGCGTTTTCAGCGAGAAACGGGTCAAATCGGGCTGTAATTGTTAAATCGTCACTGATATCGTCAAATTCTCGATGGAAATATGCTATTTGGGTACGATATAGTGCAAAAAGACACAAACCGGAGCAAAATCGCGCAAGGGAGTGCGTTTTCAGCGAGAACTGCGTCAAATCGTGATATCGTCAATTTTCGACGGAAATGTGCTATTTGGGTACGATATAGTGCAGAACGACACAAACCGGAGCAAAATCGTGCAAGGGAGTGCGTTTTCAGCGAGAAACGGGTCAAATCGGGCTGTAATTGTTAAACCGTCACTGATATCGTCAAACTCTAGACGGAAATGTGCTATTTGGGTCCGAAATAGTGCAAAACGATACTAACCGGAGGAAAATCGTGCAAGGGAGTGCGTTTTCAGCGAGAAATGGGTCAAATCGTGATATCGTCAAATTCTCGACGGAAATGTGCTATTTAGGTTACGAAATAGTGCAAAACGACACAAACCGGACCAAAATCGTACAAGGGAGTGCGTTTTCAGCGAGAAATGGGACAAATCGGGCTGTAATTGTTAAACCGTCACTGATATCGTCAAACTCGAGACGGAAATGTGCTATTTGGGTCCGATATAGTGCAGAACAACACAAACCGAAGCAAAATCGTGCAAGCGAGTGCGTTTTCAGCGAGAAATGGGTCAAATCGGGCTGTAATTGTTGAACCGTCGCTGATATCGTCAAACTATCGACGGAAATGTGCTATTTGGGTACGATACAGTGCAGAACGACACAAACCGGAGCAAAATCGCGCAAGGGAGTGCGTTTTCAGCGAGAACTGCGTCAAATCGTGATATCGTCAAATTTTCGACGGAAATGTGCTATTTGGGTACGATATAGTGCAGAACGACACAACCGGAGCAAAATCGTGCAAGGGAGTGCGTTTTCAGCGAGAAACGGGTCAAATCGGGCTGTAATTGTTAAATCGTCCACTGATATCGTCAAATTCTCGATGGAAATATGCTATTTGGGTACGATATAGTGCAAAAAGACACAAACCGGAGCAAAATCGCGCAAGGGAGTGCGTTTTCAGCGAGAACTGCGTCAAATCGTGATATCGTCAATTTTCGACGGAAATGTGCTATTTGGGTACGATATAGTGCAGAACGACACAAACCGGAGCAAAATCGTGCAAGGAGAGTGCGTTTTCAGCGAGAAACGGGTCAAATCGGGCTGTAATTGTTAAACCGTCACTGGTATCGTCCAAACTCTAGACGGAAATGTGCTATTTGGGTCCGAAATAGTGCAAAACGATACAAACCGGAGGAAAATCGTGCAAGGGAGTGCGTTTTCAGCGAGAAATGGGTCAAATCGTGATATCGTCAAATTCTCGACGGAAATGTGCTATTTAGGTACGAAATAGTGCAAAAACGACACAAACCGGACCAAAAATCGTACAAGGGAGTGCGTTTTCAGCGAGAAACGGGTCAAATCGGGCTGTAATTGTTAAATCGTCACTGATATCGTCAAATTCTCGATGGAAATATGCTATTTGGGTACGATATAGTGCAAAACGACACAAACCGGAGCAAAATCGCGCAAGGGAGTGCGTTTTCAGCGAGAATTGCGTCAAATCGTGATATCGTCAAATTTTCGACGGAAATGTGCTATTTGGTACGATATAGTGCAGAACGACACAAACCGGAGCAAAATCGTGCAAGCGAGTGCGTTTTCAGCGAGAAATGGGTCAAATCGGGCTGTAATTGTTGAACCGTCGCTGATATCGTCAAACTATCGATGGAAATGTGCTATTTGGGTACGATATAGTGCAAAACGACACAAACTGGACCAAAATCGAGCAAGGGAGTGCGTTTTCAGCGAGAAATGGGACAAATCGTAATATCGTCAAATGTTCGACGGTAATGTGCTATTTGGGTACGATATAGTGCAGGACGACACAAACCGGAGCAAAATCCTGCAAGGGAGTGCGTTTTTCAGCGAGAAACGGGTCAAATCGGGCTGTAATTGTTAAACCGTCACTGATATCGTCAAACTCTAGACGGAAATGTGCTATTTGGGTCCGAAATAGTGCAAAACGACACAAACCCGGAGGAAAATCGTACAAGGGAGTGCGTTTTCAGCGAGAAATGGGTCAAATCGGGCTGTAATTGTTGAACCGTCGCTGATATCGTCAAACTATCGATGTAAAAGTGCTATTTGGGTACGATATAGTGCAGAACGACACAAACCGGAGCAAAATCGTGCAAGGGAGTGCGTTTTCAGCGAGAAACGGGTCAAATCGGACTGTAATTGTTAAACCGTCACTGATATCGTCAAACTCTAGACGGAAATGTGCTATTTGGGTCCGAAATAGTGCAAACCGCCACAAACCGGACCAAAATCGTGCAAGGGAGTGCGTTTTCAGCGAGAAATGGGTCAAATCGTGATATCGTCAAATTCTCGACGGAAATGTGCTATTTAGGTACGAAATAGTGCAAAACGACACAAACCGGAACAAATCGTACAAGGGAGTGCGTTTTCAGCGAGAAACGGGTCAAATCGGGCTGTAATTGTTAAACCGTCACTGATATCGTCAAACTCTAGACGGAAATGTGCTATTTGGGTCCGAAATAGTGCAAAACGACACAAACCGGAGGAAAATCGTGCAAGGGAGTGCGTTTTCAGCGAGAAATGGGTCAAATCGTGATATCGTCAAATTGTCGACGGAAATGTGCTATTTAGGTACGAAATAGTGCAAAACGACACAAACCGGACCAAAATCGTACAAGGGAGTGCGTTTTCAGCGAGAAATGGGACAAATCGGACTGTAATTGTTAAACCGTCACTGATATCGTCAAACTCTAGACGGAAATGTGCTATTTGGGTCCGAAATACTGCAAAACGACACAAACCGGACCAAAATCGTGCAAGGGAGTGCGTTTTCAGCGAGAAAGGTGTCAAATCGGGCTGTAATTGTTAGACCGTCACTGATATCGTCAAACTCTCGACGGAAATGTGCTACTTGGATGCGAAGTAGTGCAAAACGACAAAAACAGGAGCAAAAAACGTGCAAGGGAGTGCGTTTTCAGCGAGAAATGCGTCAAATCGTGATATCGTCAAATTTCGACGGAAATGTGCTATTTGGGTACGATATAGTGCAGAACGACACAAACCGGAGCAAAATCGTGCAAGCGAGTGCGTTTTCAGCGAGAAATGGGTCAAATCGGGCTGTAATTGTTGATCCGTCGCTGATATGGTCAAACTATCGACGGAAATGTGCTATTGGGTACGATATAGTGCAGAACGACACAAACCGGAGCAAAATCGTGCAAGGGAGTGCGTTTTCAGAGAGAAACGGGTCAAATCGGACTGTAATTGTTAAACCGTCACTGATATCGTCAAACTCTAGACGGAAATGTGCTATTTGGGTCCGAAATACTGCAAAACGGACACAAACCGGACCAAAATCGAGCAAGGAGTGCGTTTTTCAGCGAGAAACGGGTCAAATCGGGCTGTAATTGTTAAATCGTCACTGATATCGTCAAATTCTCGATGGAAATATGCTATTTGGGTACGATATAGTGCAAAAAGACCACAAACCGGAGCAAAATCGCGCAAGGGAGTGCGTTTTCAGCGAGAACTGCGTCAATCGTGATATCGTCAAATTTTCGACGGAAATGTGCTATTTGGGTACGATATAGTGCAGAACGACACAAACCGGAGCAAAATCGTGCAAGGGAGTGCGTTTTCAGCGAGAAACGGGTCAAATCGGGCTGTAATTGTTAAACCGTCACTGATATCGTCAAACTCTAGACGGAAATGTGCTATTTGGGTCCGAAATAGTGCAAAACGATACAAACCGGAGGAAAATCGTGCAAGGGAGTGCGTTTTCAGCGAGAAATGGGTCAAATCGTGATATCGTCAAATTCTCGACGGAAATGTGCTATTTAGGTACGAAATAGTGCAAAACGACACAAACCGGACCAAAATCGTACAAGGGAGTGCGTTTTCAGCGAGAAATGGGACAAATCGGGCTGTAATTGTTAAACCGTCACTGATATCGTCAAACTCGAGACGGAAATGTGCTATTTGGGTCCGATATAGTGCAGAACAACACAAACCGAAGCAAAATCGTGCAAGCGAGTGCGTTTTCAGCGAGAAATGGGTCAAATCGGGCTGTAATTGTTGAACCGTCGCTGATATCGTCAAACTATCGACGGAAATGTGCTATTTGGGTACGATACAGTGCAGAACGACACAAACCGGAGCAAAATCGCGCAAGGGAGTGCGTTTTCAGCGAGAACTGCGTCAAATCGTGATATCGTCAAATTTCGACGGAAATGTGCTATTTGGGTACGATATAGTGCAGAACGACACAAACCGGAGCAAAATCGTGCAAGGGAGTGCGTTTTCAGCGAGAAACGGGTCAAATCGGGCTGTAATTGTTAAATCGTCACTGATATCGTCAAATTCTCGATGGAAATATGCTATTTGGGTACGATATAGTGCAAAAAGACACAAACCGGAGCAAAATCGCGCAAGGGAGTGCGTTTTCAGCGAGAACTGCGTCAAATCGTGATATCGTCAAATTTTCGACGGAAATGTGCTATTTGGGTACGATATAGTGCAGAACGACACAAACCGGAGCAAAATCGTGCAAGGGAGTGCGTTTCAGCGAGAAACGGGTCAAATCGGGCTGTAATTGTTAAACCGTCACTGGTATCGTCAAACTCTAGACGGAAATGTGCTATTTGGGTCCGAAATAGTGCAAAACGATACAAACCGGAGGAAAATCGTGCAAGGGGAGTGCGGTTTTCAGCGAGAAATGGGTCAAATCGTGATATCGTCAAATTCTCGACGGAAATGTGCTATTTAGGTACGAAATAGTGCAAAACGACACAAACTGGACCAAAATCGTACAAGGGAGTGCGTTTCAGCGAGAAATGGATCAAATCGGGCTGTAATTGTTGAACCGTCGCTGATATCGTCAAACTATCGACGGAAAAGTGCTATTTGGGTACGATATAGTGCAGAAGGGCACAAACCGATGCAAAATCGTGCAAGCGAGTGCGTTTTCAGCGAGAAATGGCTCAAATCGGGCTGTAATTGTTGAACCGTCGCTGATATCGTCAAACTATCGACGGAAATGTGCTATTTGGGTACGATATAGTGCAGAACGACACAAACCGGAGCAAAATCGAGCAAGGGAGTGCGTTTTCAGCGAGAAATGGGACAAATCGTAATATCGTCAAATGTTCGACGGTAATGTGCTATTTGGGTACGATATAGTGCAGGACGACACAAACCGGAGCAAAATCCTGCAAGGGAGTGCGTTTTCAGCGAGAAACGGGTCAAATCGGGCTGTAATTGTTAAACCGTCACTGATATCGTCAAACTCTAGACGGAAATGTGCTATTTGGGTCCGAAATAGTGCAAAACGACACAAACCGGAGGAAAATCGTACAAGGGAGTGCGTTTTCAGCGAGAAATGGGTCAAATCGGGCTGTAATTGTTGAACCGTCGCTGATATCGTCAAACTATCGATGTAAAAGTGCTATTTGGGTACGATATAGTGCAGAACGACACAAACCGGAGCAAAATCGTGCAAGGGAGTGCGTTTTCAGCGAGAAACGGGTCAAATCGGACTGTAATTGTTAAACCGTCACTGATATCGTCAAACTCTAGA
>NW_027478235.1:47500-50000 GCF_051020975.1 Osmia lignaria lignaria | reverse complement strand
TTCATTTAACAATTTTAACCAACACGCGATGTACTCCACACACCTCTTAGATTTAACAACTGCTTTTCTCTTCTTCTCCCCTTAGCGCAAGGGTAAACCCCATTTGTCTCTTCTTTGGAACGCAACAAAACTTTCGAGGACTGGACGACCGAGCGATGGTCGCGCGGTCTTCGCTTATCTTTAACAAACGAAGTAGTCCGTATGTATTCTAAATGTTGAAGCCTCCTAGAGCTTTAAGCCATGCGAGACATTGAAATGCTGTTTTAACGGGAGCATGCATAATTGCTGCAAACATACTTTTATCACAAGTTCTAGCCACGCCACGGAGGCTTCGAAGTTCCTTCACCATTCGCTTTCCTCTCTTTTGTTACACAGTTTCAGACTACGATCAGGGGTACCGAAACGCTGTATTGATTGTAAACAACCATTTTTATCTTGGAGCGGAGCGTTCCTTTACTCGTTAGATTTGTCTTGTCGCGTGTGTATTCGCTTTTTCGACGCTTTTTAACCATTTAACTTGTTTAGCGAAGCTAAACGCACAGACAGACAAAAAAAAAGGAACAGCATCGCGCGTCAAACAGCGACGACCCATCTGAAGCGATCTTTCATTTATACACCGTTTGTAAACAGAGAGATGTATAAAGCGCGGGGAATCATTCGAAACCCTGGGGCTATTCGAGCTTGCATTTCAGCAAATTATCATCTCAAACATTTCACTCGTTTGCTTTTTCTAAATTTATAGGAGAGCTTCTTTCGTTTATTTTTGACACACCTTTCGTAAATATCGTTTCTGGCAACGTCGGGAGCGTGGATTTCTACAAGTGAACAATCGCGCCGATCCGATAACTTCCAGCAGGATGGAGAATCTTTATAGATTATCTTCCGAGAACTCGGTGCTTTCACGGGCGGTCGTTTATAAATTTTAACGAACGACTCGCGCGCCGTGACGCACTTGCGCTAGTTCGAAGAGATATTTCGAAATTTGTTTCTCTCCTTTAACGGCCTGCATTTAGTGTATCGGTTGCGATTTTCGTCACATCGTTTCCACGACAAACGCCGACGAACTGCCCAACTATCGCTCGTACGTTGCGACTCTTTCTTTGTTTATCGTTCATTCATTCTTTCAATTTCGTTCGATAATCCCGCTCCGAAACGTTCTACTTTCGTTGAACGACGGCGAGATGTTTAGAAAGAAATGAATTACTCTTTTTTCGAGAAGCAAACGCAAGCAGTCTTTTGTTAAGAAAACGACCCTCAGCCAGGCGTGGTCCAGGAATTGTATCCGTGGACCGCAATGTGCGTTCGAAATGTCGATGTTCATGTGTCCTGCAGTTCACACGTTGACGCGCAATTAGCTGCGTTCTTCATCGACCCACGAGCCAAGTGATCCACCGTTCAGGGTAATCGTAAAATTTTGTATTTCAAACTCTTTAGATCTTTAGAGTGTTATTTTCATTATTAACACGCATCACATTCGATACCCACATCACTCTCCCACCCGGCGCGTGCGGGAGAGCGAATTCGGGCGTCGCCAACGTATTTGTTTGTTTGTTCGATCGTTGACGACACGATCGCGTCCAAGGACGGAAACCGTCGGAGAAACGCCCAGTGGCACGCTCCTCTCGACGGTCGGGCGTAAAGTACATTTAAAAACCTTGAAAAGTACGAACGCACACAAGGAATGCGAGCGCGCGTCCTGTCGCTGAATCGTGGGTTGCGAGATTCGAACAGACACACGGCCGGCGACGATCGGTCTAACTAATGGACACATAGTTTTTCAAAGACTCGCTATCGTCGCTTCTCAGCCGGTCCGTAAACAACACACATCGATCAGGCGGACGCACGAATCTTACCACGGTGCGTGTTTCGTAGATTCCAGGTTACCCGCAAGTACCTCTCTCTCCCTCTCGAAAGAGGAATCTCGATCCGTCCTTTTTGGACAATGGAGAAATCTTTTTATCGCAACACGGATGGCAAAGAAACAACCAAAGCGTAGGAGCGTGGGGACGAGAGCGACGAAAAGAACGTCGCGAAAACAAAGTTTCGACGGTTGCTCGTTCTAATACATCGTAGTTTCAACTCTCTCAGTTTTAACCACTCCTAGACGCTTCGTAAACTTTTAACAATTCTTCGCCTCCGCGAGTTTCATTTCGAATAGAGCGAACGCAACACGGACCAAAAAAACTCCGGTGATGCCAGATCATTTAGCAAAGATCAGACGGCGGGTCATCTGTATTCCTTTTCTCTCTTTTTTATATCTTTCCATTTAACTAGGGTGTCGCAACGACGGGTACATTTATATATTTATATATATATTGTATTTCAATTTTAATGATCCTTCACTTTCGGTTTGTAATAATATGATCCTTCTTTCATTTCGATCCTTCATATTGTAGGTTAACCAACAGAAGTTTGTTTTTTTACGACTTGTATTTTTGTGGTTTGTTTGTTTGTTTCTTACGACTTGTTTGTACCCGATCAAGTAGACGACGACCCATAA
>NW_027478235.1:40000-45000 GCF_051020975.1 Osmia lignaria lignaria | reverse complement strand
CATCGTGCAAGCACGTAGACCACACACGCTGGACAATATAATAAAAGATAGCGCGGACAGTGGCATGCTATACAAATCGAGAAAGCGCGTACAGTGATCATGCTGGTCATTTTGCCACCAAATTTTATAATCTTTATCATTAGAGCGGGCCCACCAACCTCGTCTCTGTACTTTATACATTTCTCCTCCATCTGCACACACCTTTTCAAACATTAACGGAGAGAGTTCCTTGGACTTGCTTTAAATGTACATATTAGATATGTTGGAATCTCTCTCCTTTAGAAGTTTCCCCAGCCTTAAAACTTCTTTCATTTTTACTCCTCTCTCCATACTTATTTTCCTCTCTGAACGTATCAGAGAGGATTTTATTTCTGACACCTCTTGACTTTTCTTAAATTCAGGGACGTAATTTTGTTCATAATTCAGTGGACTTTTGTGTATTTTATACTTTAAATATTTCCAAACAGTCTCCCTTCTAAAAGTGATAGAACGAATTTTCGTCTAACACTACTTTCTTGGTTCAAAAATTTTATACAATCTTATAACTTTTTCAGTTTTAACAAATTTTGGTTACAGACAGTTGATGCTCAGTTTGTACAAGTATGCAACATTTATAAGTGCATACAGGTCACCAGCCTTATATTACAAGGCTCACCACATATGGGCCATTCGGTCTTAGACACCGACCCGTGGTAATGCTGTGTGGAGATTAATAATAATCCGCAACGGAAAACCGGAACGAGAATAGTCGAGAAAGTATATTCTCGAGGAGCGGTAGACTGCTTTTCAACCGAAGTCATAAAAGAGCCACACGCTCGACGCTACTCCCGACCGGTCCGAGCGAACCGAAAGTGCCTTCCTATAAATACCGAACGGCCGGCCGCTAGGTCGGCGACGCATGGGCTTACGCCCAGGCGTATGCCTGTGCAAACCGCCGTGAGAGCGTACCATCCCGCCGGCACGGTAAAACTTAGACTGAAAATATCGTCGAACATATCCTTTCATTTTATAACGTTCTATACATGAAAATTAATAAATTAACATGCAGGACATAATAAATTCACATTCTCATGTAAATCATGGGTTTAATTAATATTTTAAAAAATTTTAAAACCGCCCAGAACCGATGAGATGAAAATATTAAAACGATATTTTTGCATTTTCTTACGGTAAAACATTAACAAATAAGCGACTATAGCAATATAAAACTCCATTTGTAATTTAATTAATCAAAATTAATATTTTTTTTTGATTTTTCAGCGATCCAGAACCGATGAGACGAAAACATTAAAACGATATTTTTGCATTTTCTTACGACAAAACATTAACAAATACGAGACTATAACAATATAAAACTACATATGTAATTTAATTAATCAAAATTAATAATTTTTTTTGATTTTTCAGTGATCCAGAACCGATAAGTCGAAAATTTTAACAATCATATTTTTGCATTCTGTACCGTGGATCCATCGTTAAACGCTATTAAACTAACGTCCGTGATGGTATAAATGCAGATTTTCGCTCCGTTTAGCCAAAATAACGAACTTTAGGTGCGCTCCGAAATATTTCAAAGTCCCAGCGGCGTATTGCTTCGCCTCTTAGAACCGATTAGTCGAAAATTTTAACAATCATATTTTTGCATTCTGTACCGTGGATCCATCGTTAAACGCTATTAAACTAACGTCCGTGATGGTATAAATGCAGATTTTCGCTCCGTTTAGCCAAAATAACGAACTTTAGGTGCGCTCCGAAATATTTCAAAGTCCCAGCGGCGTATTGCTTCGCCTCTTAGAACCGATTAGTCGAAAATTTTAACAATCATATTTTTGCATTCTGTACCGTGGATCCATCGTTAAACGCTATTAAACTAACGTCCGTGATGGTATAAATGCAGATTTTCGCTCCGTTTAGCCAAAATAACGAACTTTAGGTGCGCTCCGAAATATTTCAAAGTCCCAGCGGCGTATTGCTTCGCCTCTTAGAACCGATTAGTCGAAAATTTTAACAATCATATTTTTGCATTCTGTACCGTGGATCCATCGTTAAACGCTATTAAACTAACGTCCGTGATGGTATAAATGCAGATTTTCGCTCCGTTTAGCCAAAATAACGAACTTTAGGTGCGCTCCGAAATATTTCAAAGTCCCAGCGGCGTATTGCTTCGCCTCTTAGAACCGATTAGTCGAAAATTTTAACAATCATATTTTTGCATTCTGTACCGTGGATCCATCGTTAAACGCTATTAAACTAACGTCCGTGATGGTATAAATGCAGATTTTCGCTCCGTTTAGCCAAAATAACTAACTTTAGGTGCGCTCCGAAATATTTCAAAGTCCCAGCGGCGTATTGCTTCGCCTCTTAGAACCGATTAGTCGAAAATTTTAACAATCATATTTTTGCATTCTGTACCGTGGATCGATCGTTAAACGCTATTGAACTAACGTCCGTGATGGTATAAATGCAGATTTTCGCTCCGTTTAGCCAAAATAACGAACTTTAGGTGCGCTCCGAAATATTTCAAAGTCCCAGCGGCGTATTGCTTCGCCTCTTAGAACCGATTAGTCGAAAATTTTAACAATCATATTTTTGCATTCTGTACCGTGGATCGATCGTTAAACGCTATTAAACTAGCGTCCGTGATGGTATAAATGCAGATTTTCGCTCCGTTTAGCCAAAATAACGAACTTTAGGTGCGCTCCGAAATATTTCAAAGTCCCAGCGGCGTATTGCTTCGCCTCTTAGAACCGATTAGTCGAAAATTTTAACAATCATATTTTTGCATTCTGTACCGTGGATCCATCGTTAAACGCTATTAAACTAACGTCCGTGATGGTATAAATGCAGATTTTCGCTCCGTTTAGCCAAAATAACGAACTTTAGGTGCGCTCCGAAATATTTCAAAGTCCCAGCGGCGTATTGCTTCGCCTCTTAGAACCGATTAGTCGAAAATTTTAACAATCATATTTTTGCATTCTGTACCGTGGATCGATCGTTAAACGCTATTGAACTAACGTCCGTGATGGTATAAATGCAGATTTTCGCTCCGTTTAGCCAAAATAACGAACTTTAGGTGCGCTCCGAAATATTTCAAAGTCCCAGCGGCGTATTGCTTCGCCTCTTAGAACCGATTAGTCGAAAATTTTAACAATCATATTTTTGCATTCTGTACCGTGGATCGATCGTTAAACGCTATTGAACTAACGTCCGTGATGGTATAAATGCAGATTTTCGCTCCGTTTAGCCAAAATAACGAACTTTAGGTGCGCTCCGAAATATTTCAAAGTCCCAGCGGCGTATTGCTTCGCCTCTTAGAACCGATTAGTCGAAAATTTTAACAATCATATTTTTGCATTCTGTACCGTGGATCCATCGTTAAACGCTATTAAAGTAACGTCCGTGATGGTATAAATGCAGATTTTCGCTCCGTTTAGCCAAAATAACGAACTTTAGGTGCGCTCCGAAATATTTCAAAGTCCCAGCGGCGTATTGCTTCGCCTCTTAGAACCGATTAGTCGAAAATTTTAACAATCATATTTTTGCATTCTGTACCGTGGATCCATCGTTAAACGCTATTAAACTAACGTCCGTGATGGTATAAATGCAGATTTTCGCTCCGTTTAGCCAAAATAACGAACTATAGGTGCGCTCCGAAATATTTCAAAGTCCCAGCGGCGTATTGCTTCGCCTCTTAGAACCGATTAGTCGAAAATTTTAACAATCATATTTTTGCATTCTGTACCGTGGATCGATCGTTAAACGCTATTAAACTAGCGTCCGTGATGGTATAAATGCAGATTTTCGCTCCGTTTAGCCAAAATAACGAACTTTAGGTGCGCTCCGAAATATTTCAAAGTCCCAGCGGCGTATTGCTTCGCCTCTTAGAACCGATTAGTCGAAAATTTTAACAATCATATTTTTGCATTCTGTACCGTGGATCCATCGTTAAACGCTATTAAACTAACGTCCGTGATGGTATAAATGCAGATTTTCGCTCCGTTTAGCCAAAATAACGAACTTTAGGTGCGCTCCGAAATATTTCAAAGTCCCAGCCGCGTATTGCTTTGCCCCGAAATTTTTCAAAGTTCCAGCGGCGTGTTGCTTTCAAAGTGCCTCCCTCTAAATACCGATCGGCAGGCCGCTAGGTCGGCGACGCACGGGCTTACGCCCAGGCGTATACGCGGGCAAATCGCCGTGAGAGCGTGCGATTTTGACTTTCGCAATAAGATAGTCTCCTTTATGAAAAGGAGCGTACACGTCTCCCAAAAAAAAAAACAGTTTCATGACGATCAATGTAGTTCTTGATCGAAATGTATCATAGGACGAAGATTTTATCGAAAAGTACGAACTTTGGCGACGCATCGAAATTTTTCAAAGTTCCAACGGCGTGTTGCTTTCAAAGTGCCTCCCTCTAAATACCGATCGGCAGGCCGCTAGGTCGGCGACGCACGGGCTTACGCCCAGGCGTATACGGGGGCAAATCGCCGTGAGAGCGTGCGATTTTGACTTTCGCAATAAGATAGTCTCCTTTATGAAAAGGAGCGTACACGTCTCCCAAAAAAAAAAACAGTTTCATGACGATCAATGTAGTTCTTGATCGAAATGTATCATAGGACGAAGATTTTATCGAAAAGTACGAACTTTGGCGACGCATCGAAATTTTTCAAAGTTCCAACGGCGTGTTGCTTTCAAAGTGCCTCCCTCTAAATACCGATCGGCAGGCCGCTAGGTCGGCGACGCACGGGCTTACGCCCAGGCGTATACGGGGGCAAATCGCCGTGAGAGCGTGCGATTTTGACTTTCGCAATAAGATAGTCTCCTTTATGAAAAGGAGCGTACACGTCTCCCAAAAAAAAAAACAGTTTCATGACGATCAATGTAGTTCTTGATCGAAATGTATCATAGGACGAAGATTTTATCGAAAAGTACGAACTTTGGCGACGCATCGAAATTTTTCAAAGTTCCAACGGCGTGTTGCTTTCAAAGTGCCTCCCTCTAAA
>NW_027478235.1:30000-32500 GCF_051020975.1 Osmia lignaria lignaria | reverse complement strand
TCCCATAATTTTCGTGTTATTTCCTTTTTGCTTCAAACATTTTGCGGACTGCAGCTTCGTCGTATTGCTTTTATCAATTTTTAACAATTTCAAAGCGAAGACAACTCGCAAGACGATCCATTTCGTCTCGGTTCAATTTTAACGTCCGTCCGTATTATTTTTTGTTCCACAAGAGATTTCGAATAGGTTTCTTTATTTATCATCCCTTCTTTTCGAGCGCCACGGAAGCAAGAGGAAAAGCAAGAGCGAGAGAACATTTCGCGTATACTTCATTTAACAATTTTAACCAACACGCGATGTACTCCACACACCTCTTAGATTTAACAACTGCTTTTCTCTTCTTCTCCCCTTAGCGCAAGGGTAAACCCCATTTGTCTCTTCTTTGGAACGCAACAAAACTTTCGAGGACTGGACGACCGAGCGATGGTCGCGCGGTCTTCGCTTATCTTTAACAAACGAAGTAGTCCGTATGTATTCTAAATGTTGAAGCCTCCTAGAGCTTTAAGCCATGCGAGACATTGAAATGCTGTTTTAACGGGAGCATGCATAATTGCTGCAAACATACTTTTATCACAAGTTCTAGCCACGCCACGGAGGCTTCGAAGTTCCTTCACCATTCGCTTTCCTCTCTTTTGTTACACAGTTTCAGACTACGATCAGGGGTACCGAAACGCTGTATTGATTGTAAACAACCATTTTTATCTTGGAGCGGAGCGTTCCTTTACTCGTTAGATTTGTCTTGTCGCGTGTGTATTCGCTTTTTCGACGCTTTTTAACCATTTAACTTGTTTAGCGAAGCTAAACGCACAGACAGACAAAAAAAAAGGAACAGCATCGCGCGTCAAACAGCGACGACCCATCTGAAGCGATCTTTCATTTATACACCGTTTGTAAACAGAGAGATGTATAAAGCGCGGGGAATCATTCGAAACCCTGGGGCTATTCGAGCTTGCATTTCAGCAAATTATCATCTCAAACATTTCACTCGTTTGCTTTTTCTAAATTTATAGGAGAGCTTCTTTCGTTTATTTTTGACACACCTTTCGTAAATATCGTTTCTGGCAACGTCGGGAGCGTGGATTTCTACAAGTGAACAATCGCGCCGATCCGATAACTTCCAGCAGGATGGAGAATCTTTATAGATTATCTTCCGAGAACTCGGTGCTTTCACGGGCGGTCGTTTATAAATTTTAACGAACGACTCGCGCGCCGTGACGCACTTGCGCTAGTTCGAAGAGATATTTCGAAATTTGTTTCTCTCCTTTAACGGCCTGCATTTAGTGTATCGGTTGCGATTTTCGTCACATCGTTTCCACGACAAACGCCGACGAACTGCCCAACTATCGCTCGTACGTTGCGACTCTTTCTTTGTTTATCGTTCATTCATTCTTTCAATTTCGTTCGATAATCCCGCTCCGAAACGTTCTACTTTCGTTGAACGACGGCGAGATGTTTAGAAAGAAATGAATTACTCTTTTTTCGAGAAGCAAACGCAAGCAGTCTTTTGTTAAGAAAACGACCCTCAGCCAGGCGTGGTCCAGGAATTGTATCCGTGGACCGCAATGTGCGTTCGAAATGTCGATGTTCATGTGTCCTGCAGTTCACACGTTGACGCGCAATTAGCTGCGTTCTTCATCGACCCACGAGCCAAGTGATCCACCGTTCAGGGTAATCGTAAAATTTTGTATTTCAAACTCTTTAGATCTTTAGAGTGTTATTTTCATTATTAACACGCATCACATTCGATACCCACATCACTCTCCCACCCGGCGCGTGCGGGAGAGCGAATTCGGGCGTCGCCAACGTATTTGTTTGTTTGTTCGATCGTTGACGACACGATCGCGTCCAAGGACGGAAACCGTCGGAGAAACGCCCAGTGGCACGCTCCTCTCGACGGTCGGGCGTAAAGTACATTTAAAAACCTTGAAAAGTACGAACGCACACAAGGAATGCGAGCGCGCGTCCTGTCGCTGAATCGTGGGTTGCGAGATTCGAACAGACACACGGCCGGCGACGATCGGTCTAACTAATGGACACATAGTTTTTCAAAGACTCGCTATCGTCGCTTCTCAGCCGGTCCGTAAACAACACACATCGATCAGGCGGACGCACGAATCTTACCACGGTGCGTGTTTCGTAGATTCCAGGTTACCCGCAAGTACCTCTCTCTCCCTCTCGAAAGAGGAATCTCGATCCGTCCTTTTTGGACAATGGAGAAATCTTTTTATCGCAACACGGATGGCAAAGAAACAACCAAAGCGTAGGAGCGTGGGGACGAGAGCGACGAAAAGAACGTCGCGAAAACAAAGTTTCGACGGTTGCTCGTTCTAATACATCGTAGTTTCAACTCTCTCAGTTTTAACCACTCCTAGACGCTTCGTAAACTTTTAACAATTCTTCGCCTCCGCGAGTTTCATTTCGAATAGAGCGAACGCAACACGGACCAAAAAAACTCCGGTGATGCCAGATCATTTAGCAAAGATCAGACGGCGGGTCATCT
>NW_027478235.1:22500-27500 GCF_051020975.1 Osmia lignaria lignaria | reverse complement strand
CGGTTTCACCTTAATTCGGTATGTACTTAGACATGCATGGCTTAATCTTTGAGACAAGCATATGACTACTGGCAGGATCAACCAGGGAGCTTAGTTATTATTGTAAATTTAAATTTTCGTCGTCGGCCCTCCCTGTAAGACCGATCGACGTTAAGCCATTTCTCTTTTGTATGTAACACACATTTCATAAATTTTGTACCTCTTATAGAGGCCAAATATTCTCCTCCTCCTCTCATAAAGCACGAAAATCACTTTCACGCCGTGCATCCATCGTGCAAGCACGTAGACCACACACGCTGGACAATATAATAAAAGATAGCGCGGACAGTGGCATGCTATACAAATCGAGAAAGCGCGTACAGTGATCATGCTGGTCATTTTGCCACCAAATTTTATAATCTTTATCATTAGAGCGGGCCCACCAACCTCGTCTCTGTACTTTATACATTTCTCCTCCATCTGCACACACCTTTTCAAACATTAACGGAGAGAGTTCCTTGGACTTGCTTTAAATGTACATATTAGATATGTTGGAATCTCTCTCCTTTAGAAGTTTCCCCAGCCTTAAAACTTCTTTCATTTTTACTCCTCTCTCCATACTTATTTTCCTCTCTGAACGTATCAGAGAGGATTTTATTTCTGACACCTCTTGACTTTTCTTAAATTCAGGGACGTAATTTTGTTCATAATTCAGTGGACTTTTGTGTATTTTATACTTTAAATATTTCCAAACAGTCTCCCTTCTAAAAGTGATAGAACGAATTTTCGTCTAACACTACTTTCTTGGTTCAAAAATTTTATACAATCTTATAACTTTTTCAGTTTTAACAAATTTTGGTTACAGACAGTTGATGCTCAGTTTGTACAAGTATGCAACATTTATAAGTGCATACAGGTCACCAGCCTTATATTACAAGGCTCACCACATATGGGCCATTCGGTCTTAGACACCGACCCGTGGTAATGCTGTGTGGAGATTAATAATAATCCGCAACGGAAAACCGGAACGAGAATAGTCGAGAAAGTATATTCTCGAGGAGCGGTAGACTGCTTTTCAACCGAAGTCATAAAAGAGCCACACGCTCGACGCTACTCCCGACCGGTCCGAGCGAACCGAAAGTGCCTTCCTATAAATACCGAACGGCCGGCCGCTAGGTCGGCGACGCATGGGCTTACGCCCAGGCGTATGCCTGTGCAAACCGCCGTGAGAGCGTACCATCCCGCCGGCACGGTAAAACTTAGACTGAAAATATCGTCGAACATATCCTTTCATTTTATAACGTTCTATACATGAAAATTAATAAATTAACATGCAGGACATAATAAATTCACATTCTCATGTAAATCATGGGTTTAATTAATATTTTAAAAAATTTTAAAACCGCCCAGAACCGATGAGATGAAAATATTAAAACGATATTTTTGCATTTTCTTACGGTAAAACATTAACAAATAAGCGACTATAGCAATATAAAACTCCATTTGTAATTTAATTAATCAAAATTAATATTTTTTTTTGATTTTTCAGCGATCCAGAACCGATGAGACGAAAACATTAAAACGATATTTTTGCATTTTCTTACGACAAAACATTAACAAATACGAGACTATAACAATATAAAACTACATATGTAATTTAATTAATCAAAATTAATAATTTTTTTTGATTTTTCAGTGATCCAGAACCGATAAGTCGAAAATTTTAACAATCATATTTTTGCATTCTGTACCGTGGATCCATCGTTAAACGCTATTAAACTAACGTCCGTGATGGTATAAATGCAGATTTTCGCTCCGTTTAGCCAAAATAACGAACTTTAGGTGCGCTCCGAAATATTTCAAAGTCCCAGCGGCGTATTGCTTCGCCTCTTAGAACCGATTAGTCGAAAATTTTAACAATCATATTTTTGCATTCTGTACCGTGGATCGATCGTTAAACGCTATTAAACTAGCGTCCGTGATGGTATAAATGCAGATTTTCGCTCCGTTTAGCCAAAATAACGAACTTTAGGTGCGCTCCGAAATATTTCAAAGTCCCAGCGGCGTATTGCTTCGCCTCTTAGAACCGATTAGTCGAAAATTTTAACAATCATATTTTTGCATTCTGTACCGTGGATCCATCGTTAAACGCTATTAAACTAACGTCCGTGATGGTATAAATGCAGATTTTCGCTCCGTTTAGCCAAAATAACGAACTTTAGGTGCGCTCCGAAATATTTCAAAGTCCCAGCGGCGTATTGCTTCGCCTCTTAGAACCGATTAGTCGAAAATTTTAACAATCATATTTTTGCATTCTGTACCGTGGATCCATCGTTAAACGCTATTAAACTAACGTCCGTGATGGTATAAATGCAGATTTTCGCTCCGTTTAGCCAAAATAACGAACTTTAGGTGCGCTCCGAAATATTTCAAAGTCCCAGCGGCGTATTGCTTCGCCTCTTAGAACCGATTAGTCGAAAATTTTAACAATCATATTTTTGCATTCTGTACCGTGGATCCATCGTTAAACGCTATTAAACTAACGTCCGTGATGGTATAAATGCAGATTTTCGCTCCGTTTAGCCAAAATAACTAACTTTAGGTGCGCTCCGAAATATTTCAAAGTCCCAGCGGCGTATTGCTTCGCCTCTTAGAACCGATTAGTCGAAAATTTTAACAATCATATTTTTGCATTCTGTACCGTGGATCGATCGTTAAACGCTATTGAACTAACGTCCGTGATGGTATAAATGCAGATTTTCGCTCCGTTTAGCCAAAATAACGAACTTTAGGTGCGCTCCGAAATATTTCAAAGTCCCAGCGGCGTATTGCTTCGCCTCTTAGAACCGATTAGTCGAAAATTTTAACAATCATATTTTTGCATTCTGTACCGTGGATCGATCGTTAAACGCTATTAAACTAGCGTCCGTGATGGTATAAATGCAGATTTTCGCTCCGTTTAGCCAAAATAACGAACTTTAGGTGCGCTCCGAAATATTTCAAAGTCCCAGCGGCGTATTGCTTCGCCTCTTAGAACCGATTAGTCGAAAATTTTAACAATCATATTTTTGCATTCTGTACCGTGGATCCATCGTTAAACGCTATTAAACTAACGTCCGTGATGGTATAAATGCAGATTTTCGCTCCGTTTAGCCAAAATAACGAACTTTAGGTGCGCTCCGAAATATTTCAAAGTCCCAGCGGCGTATTGCTTCGCCTCTTAGAACCGATTAGTCGAAAATTTTAACAATCATATTTTTGCATTCTGTACCGTGGATCCATCGTTAAACGCTATTAAACTAACGTCCGTGATGGTATAAATGCAGATTTTCGCTCCGTTTAGCCAAAATAACGAACTTTAGGTGCGCTCCGAAATATTTCAAAGTCCCAGCGGCGTATTGCTTCGCCTCTTAGAACCGATTAGTCGAAAATTTTAACAATCATATTTTTGCATTCTGTACCGTGGATCCATCGTTAAACGCTATTAAACTAACGTCCGTGATGGTATAAATGCAGATTTTCGCTCCGTTTAGCCAAAATAACTAACTTTAGGTGCGCTCCGAAATATTTCAAAGTCCCAGCGGCGTATTGCTTCGCCTCTTAGAACCGATTAGTCGAAAATTTTAACAATCATATTTTTGCATTCTGTACCGTGGATCGATCGTTAAACGCTATTGAACTAACGTCCGTGATGGTATAAATGCAGATTTTCGCTCCGTTTAGCCAAAATAACGAACTTTAGGTGCGCTCCGAAATATTTCAAAGTCCCAGCGGCGTATTGCTTCGCCTCTTAGAACCGATTAGTCGAAAATTTTAACAATCATATTTTTGCATTCTGTACCGTGGATCGATCGTTAAACGCTATTGAACTAACGTCCGTGATGGTATAAATGCAGATTTTCGCTCCGTTTAGCCAAAATAACGAACTTTAGGTGCGCTCCGAAATATTTCAAAGTCCCAGCGGCGTATTGCTTCGCCTCTTAGAACCGATTAGTCGAAAATTTTAACAATCATATTTTTGCATTCTGTACCGTGGATCCATCGTTAAACGCTATTAAAGTAACGTCCGTGATGGTATAAATGCAGATTTTCGCTCCGTTTAGCCAAAATAACGAACTTTAGGTGCGCTCCGAAATATTTCAAAGTCCCAGCGGCGTATTGCTTCGCCTCTTAGAACCGATTAGTCGAAAATTTTAACAATCATATTTTTGCATTCTGTACCGTGGATCCATCGTTAAACGCTATTAAACTAACGTCCGTGATGGTATAAATGCAGATTTTCGCTCCGTTTAGCCAAAATAACGAACTATAGGTGCGCTCCGAAATATTTCAAAGTCCCAGCGGCGTATTGCTTCGCCTCTTAGAACCGATTAGTCGAAAATTTTAACAATCATATTTTTGCATTCTGTACCGTGGATCGATCGTTAAACGCTATTAAACTAGCGTCCGTGATGGTATAAATGCAGATTTTCGCTCCGTTTAGCCAAAATAACGAACTTTAGGTGCGCTCCGAAATATTTCAAAGTCCCAGCGGCGTATTGCTTCGCCTCTTAGAACCGATTAGTCGAAAATTTTAACAATCATATTTTTGCATTCTGTACCGTGGATCCATCGTTAAACGCTATTAAACTAACGTCCGTGATGGTATAAATGCAGATTTTCGCTCCGTTTAGCCAAAATAACGAACTTTAGGTGCGCTCCGAAATATTTCAAAGTCCCAGCGGCGTATTGCTTCGCCTCTTAGAACCGATTAGTCGAAAATTTTAACAATCATATTTTTGCATTCTGTACCGTGGATCCATCGTTAAACGCTATTAAACTAACGTCCGTGATGGTATAAATGCAGATTTTCGCTCCGTTTAGCCAAAATAACGAACTTTAGGTGCACTCCGAAATATTTCAAAGTCCCAGCGGCGTATTGCTTCGCCTCTTAGAACCGATTAGTCGAAAATTTTAACAATCATATTTTTGCATTCTGTACCGTGGATCCATCGTTAAACGCTATTAAACTAACGTCCGTG
>NW_027478235.1:2500-7500 GCF_051020975.1 Osmia lignaria lignaria | reverse complement strand
GTATGCAACATTTATAAGTGCATACAGGTCACCAGCCTTATATTACAAGGCTCACCACATATGGGCCATTCGGTCTTAGACACCGACCCGTGGTAATGCTGTGTGGAGATTAATAATAATCCGCAACGGAAAACCGGAACGAGAATAGTCGAGAAAGTATATTCTCGAGGAGCGGTAGACTGCTTTTCAACCGAAGTCATAAAAGAGCCACACGCTCGACGCTACTCCCGACCGGTCCGAGCGAACCGAAAGTGCCTTCCTATAAATACCGAACGGCCGGCCGCTAGGTCGGCGACGCATGGGCTTACGCCCAGGCGTATGCCTGTGCAAACCGCCGTGAGAGCGTACCATCCCGCCGGCACGGTAAAACTTAGACTGAAAATATCGTCGAACATATCCTTTCATTTTATAACGTTCTATACATGAAAATTAATAAATTAACATGCAGGACATAATAAATTCACATTCTCATGTAAATCATGGGTTTAATTAATATTTTAAAAAATTTTAAAACCGCCCAGAACCGATGAGATGAAAATATTAAAACGATATTTTTGCATTTTCTTACGGTAAAACATTAACAAATAAGCGACTATAGCAATATAAAACTCCATTTGTAATTTAATTAATCAAAATTAATATTTTTTTTTGATTTTTCAGCGATCCAGAACCGATGAGACGAAAACATTAAAACGATATTTTTGCATTTTCTTACGACAAAACATTAACAAATACGAGACTATAACAATATAAAACTACATATGTAATTTAATTAATCAAAATTAATAATTTTTTTTGATTTTTCAGTGATCCAGAACCGATAAGTCGAAAATTTTAACAATCATATTTTTGCATTCTGTACCGTGGATCCATCGTTAAACGCTATTAAACTAACGTCCGTGATGGTATAAATGCAGATTTTCGCTCCGTTTAGCCAAAATAACGAACTTTAGATGCGCTCCGAAATATTTCAAAGTCCCAGCGGCGTATTGCTTCGCCTCTTAGAACCGATTAGTCGAAAATTTTAACAATCATATTTTTGCATTCTGTACCGTGGATCCATCGTTAAACGCTATTAAACTAACGTCCGTGATGGTATAAATGCAGATTTTCGCTCCGTTTAGCCAAAATAACGAACTTTAGGTGCGCTCCGAAATATTTCAAAGTCCCAGCGGCGTATTGCTTCGCCTCTTAGAACCGATTAGTCGAAAATTTTAACAATCATATTTTTGCATTCTGTACCGTGGATCCATCGTTAAACGCTATTAAACTAACGTCCGTGATGGTATAAATGCAGATTTTCGCTCCGTTTAGCCAAAATAACGAACTTTAGGTGCGCTCCGAAATATTTCAAAGTCCCAGCGGCGTATTGCTTCGCCTCTTAGAACCGATTAGTCGAAAATTTTAACAATCATATTTTTGCATTCTGTACCGTGGATCCATCGTTAAACGCTATTAAACTAACGTCCGTGATGGTATAAATGCAGATTTTCGCTCCGTTTAGCCAAAATAACGAACTTTAGGTGCGCTCCGAAATATTTCAAAGTCCCAGCGGCGTATTGCTTCGCCTCTTAGAACCGATTAGTCGAAAATTTTAACAATCATATTTTTGCATTCTGTACCGTGGATCCATAGTTAAACGCTATTAAACTAACGTCCGTGATGGTATAAATGCAGATTTTCGCTCCGTTTAGCCAAAATAACGAACTTTAGGTGCGCTCCGAAATATTTCAAAGTCCCAGCGGCGTATTGCTTCGCCTCTTAGAACCGATTAGTCGAAAATTTTAACAATCATATTTTTGCATTCTGTACCGTGGATCGATCGTTAAACGCTATTAAACTAGCGTCCGTGATGGTATAAATGCAGATTTTCGCTCCGTTTAGCCAAAATAACGAACTTTAGGTGCGCTCCGAAATATTTCAAAGTCCCAGCGGCGTATTGCTTCGCCTCTTAGAACCGATTAGTCGAAAATTTTAACAATCATATTTTTGCATTCTGTACCGTGGATCCATCGTTAAACGCTATTAAACTAACGTCCGTGATGGTATAAATGCAGATTTTCGCTCCGTTTAGCCAAAATAACGAACTTTAGATGCGCTCCGAAATATTTCAAAGTCCCAGCGGCGTATTGCTTCGCCTCTTAGAACCGATTAGTCGAAAATTTTAACAATCATATTTTTGCATTCTGTACCGTGGATCCATCGTTAAACGCTATTAAACTAACGTCCGTGATGGTATAAATGCAGATTTTCGCTCCGTTTAGCCAAAATAACGAACTTTAGGTGCGCTCCGAAATATTTCAAAGTCCCAGCGGCGTATTGCTTCGCCTCTTAGAACCGATTAGTCGAAAATTTTAACAATCATATTTTTGCATTCTGTACCGTGGATCCATCGTTAAACGCTATTAAACTAACGTCCGTGATGGTATAAATGCAGATTTTCGCTCCGTTTAGCCAAAATAACGAACTTTAGGTGCGCTCCGAAATATTTCAAAGTCCCAGCGGCGTATTGCTTCGCCTCTTAGAACCGATTAGTCGAAAATTTTAACAATCATATTTTTGCATTCTGTACCGTGGATCCATCGTTAAACGCTATTAAACTAACGTCCGTGATGGTATAAATGCAGATTTTCGCTCCGTTTAGCCAAAATAACGAACTTTAGGTGCGCTCCGAAATATTTCAAAGTCCCAGCGGCGTATTGCTTCGCCTCTTAGAACCGATTAGTCGAAAATTTTAACAATCATATTTTTGCATTCTGTACCGTGGATCGATCGTTAAACGCTATTAAACTAACGTCCGTGATGGTATAAATGCAGATTTTCGCTCCGTTTAGCCAAAATAACGAACTTTAGGTGCGCTCCGAAATATTTCAAAGTCCCAGCGGCGTATTGCTTCGCCTCTTAGAACCGATTAGTCGAAAATTTTAACAATCATATTTTTGCATTCTGTACCGTGGATCGATCGTTAAACGCTATTAAACTAGCGTCCGTGATGGTATAAATGCAGATTTTCGCTCCGTTTAGCCAAAATAACGAACTTTAGGTGCGCTCCGAAATATTTCAAAGTCCCAGCGGCGTATTGCTTCGCCTCTTAGAACCGATTAGTCGAAAATTTTAACAATCATATTTTTGCATTCTGTACCGTGGATCCATCGTTAAACGCTATTAAACTAACGTCCGTGATGGTATAAATGCAGATTTTCGCTCCGTTTAGCCAAAATAACGAACTTTAGGTGCGCTCCGAAATATTTCAAAGTCCCAGCGGCGTATTGCTTCGCCTCTTAGAACCGATTAGTCGAAAATTTTAACAATCATATTTTTGCATTCTGTACCGTGGATCGATCGTTAAACGCTATTAAACTAACGTCCGTGATGGTATAAATGCAGATTTTCGCTCCGTTTAGCCAAAATAACGAACTTTAGGTGCGCTCCGAAATATTTCAAAGTCCCAGCGGCGTATTGCTTCGCCTCTTAGAACCGATTAGTCGAAAATTTTAACAATCATATTTTTGCATTCTGTACCGTGGATCGATCGTTAAACGCTATTGAACTAACGTCCGTGATGGTATAAATGCAGATTTTCGCTCCGTTTAGCCAAAATAACGAACTTTAGGTGCGCTCCGAAATATTTCAAAGTCCCAGCGGCGTATTGCTTCGCCTCTTAGAACCGATTAGTCGAAAATTTTAACAATCATATTTTTGCATTCTGTACCGTGGATCCATCGTTAAACGCTATTAAACTAACGTCCGTGATGGTATAAATGCAGATTTTCGCTCCGTTTAGCCAAAATAACGAACTTTAGGTGCGCTCCGAAATATTTCAAAGTCCCAGCGGCGTATTGCTTCGCCTCTTAGAACCGATTAGTCGAAAATTTTAACAATCATATTTTTGCATTCTGTACCGTGGATCCATAGTTAAACGCTATTAAACTAACGTCCGTGATGGTATAAATGCAGATTTTCGCTCCGTTTAGCCAAAATAACGAACTTTAGGTGCGCTCCGAAATATTTCAAAGTCCCAGCGGCGTATTGCTTCGCCTCTTAGAACCGATTAGTCGAAAATTTTAACAATCATATTTTTGCATTCTGTACCGTGGATCGATCGTTAAACGCTATTAAACTAGCGTCCGTGATGGTATAAATGCAGATTTTCGCTCCGTTTAGCCAAAATAACGAACTTTAGGTGCGCTCCGAAATATTTCAAAGTCCCAGCGGCGTATTGCTTCGCCTCTTAGAACCGATTAGTCGAAAATTTTAACAATCATATTTTTGCATTCTGTACCGTGGATCCATCGTTAAACGCTATTAAACTAACGTCCGTGATGGTATAAATGCAGATTTTCGCTCCGTTTAGCCAAAATAACGAACTTTAGGTGCGCTCCGAAATATTTCAAAGTCCCAGCGGCGTATTGCTTCGCCTCTTAGAACCGATTAGTCGAAAATTTTAACAATCATATTTTTGCATTCTGTACCGTGGATCCATAGTTAAACGCTATTAAACTAACGTCCGTGATGGTATAAATGCAGATTTTCGCTCCGTTTAGCCAAAATAACGAACTTTAGGTGCGCTCCGAAATATTTCAAAGTCCCAGCGGCGTATTGCTTCGCCTCTTAGAACCGATTAGTCGAAAATTTTAACAATCATATTTTTGCATTCTGTACCGTGGATCGATCGTTAAACGCTATTAAACTAGCGTCCGTGATGGTATAAATGCAGATTTTCGCTCCGTTTAGCCAAAATAACGAACTTTAGGTGCGCTCCGAAATATTTCAAAGTCCCAGCGGCGTATTGCTTCGCCTCTTAGAACCGATTAGTCGAAAATTTTAACAATCATATTTTTGCATTCTGTACCGTGGATCCATCGTTAAACGCTATTAAACTAACGTCCGTGATGGTATAAATGCAGATTTTCGCTCCGTTTAGCCAAAATAACGAACTTTAGGTGCGCTCCGAAATATTTCAAAGTCCCAGCGGCGTATTGCTTCGCCTCTTAGAACCG
>NW_027478234.1:50000-52500 GCF_051020975.1 Osmia lignaria lignaria | reverse complement strand
AAAAGAGCCACACGCTCGACGCTACTCCCGACCGGTCCGAGCGAACCGAAAGTGCCTTCCTATAAATACCGAACGGCCGGCCGCTAGGTCGGCGACGCATGGGCTTACGCCCAGGCGTATGCCTGTGCAAACCGCCGTGAGAGCGTACCATCCCGCCGGCACGGTAAAACTTAGACTGAAAATATCGTCGAACATATCCTTTCATTTTATAACGTTCTATACATGAAAATTAATAAATTAACATGCAGGACATAATAAATTCACATTCTCATGTAAATCATGGGTTTAATTAATATTTTAAAAAATTTTAAAACCGCCCAGAACCGATGAGATGAAAATATTAAAACGATATTTTTGCATTTTCTTACGGTAAAACATTAACAAATAAGCGACTATAGCAATATAAAACTCCATTTGTAATTTAATTAATCAAAATTAATATTTTTTTTTGATTTTTCAGCGATCCAGAACCGATGAGACGAAAACATTAAAACGATATTTTTGCATTTTCTTACGACAAAACATTAACAAATACGAGACTATAACAATATAAAACTACATATGTAATTTAATTAATCAAAATTAATAATTTTTTTCGATTTTTCAGTGATCCAGAACCGATAAGTCGAAAATTTTAACAATCATATTTTTGCATTCTGTACCGTGGATCCATCGTTAAACGCTATTAAACTAACGTCCGTGATGGTATAATGCAGATTTTCGCTCCGTTTAGCCAAAATAACGAACTTTAGGTGCGCTCCGAAATATTTCAAAGTCCCAGCGGCGTATTGCTTCGCCTCTTAGAACCGATTAGTCGAAAATTTTAACAATCATATTTTTGCATTCTGTACCGTGGATCGATCGTTAAACGCTATTGAACTAACGTCCGTGATGGTATAAATGCAGATTTTCGCTCCGTTTAGCCAAAATAACGAACTTTAGGTGCGCTCCGAAATATTTCAAAGTCCCAGCGGCGTATTGCTTCGCCTCTTAGAACCGATTAGTCGAAAATTTTAACAATCATATTTTGCATTCTGTACCGTGGATCCATCGTTAAACGCTATTAAACTAACGTCCGTGATGGTATAAATGCAGATTTTCGCTCCGTTTAGCCAAAATAACGAACTTTAGGTGCGCTCCGAAATATTTCAAAGTCCCAGCGGCGTATTGCTTCGCCTCTTAGAACCGATTAGTCGAAAATTTTAACAATCATATTTTTGCATTCTGTACCGTGGATCCATCGTTAAACGCTATTAAACTAACGTCCGTGATGGTATAAATGCAGATTTTCGCTCCGTTTAGCCAAAATAACGAACTTTAGGTGCGCTCCGAAATATTTCAAAGTCCCAGCGGCGTATTGCTTCGCCTCTTAGAACCGATTAGTCGAAAATTTTAACAATCATATTTTTGCATTCTGTACCGTGGATCGATCGTTAAACGCTATTGAACTAACGTCCGTGATGGTATAAATGCAGATTTTCGCTCCGTTTAGCCAAAATAACGAACTTTAGGTGCGCTCCGAAATATTTCAAAGTCCCAGCGGCGTATTGCTTCGCCTCTTAGAACCGATTAGTCGAAAATTTTAACAATCATATTTTTGCATTCTGTACCGTGGATCCATCGTTAAACGCTATTAAACTAACGTCCGTGATGGTATAAATGCAGATTTTCGCTCCGTTTAGCCAAAATAACGAACTTTAGGTGCGCTCCGAAATATTTCAAAGTCCCAGCGGCGTATTGCTTCGCCTCTTAGAACCGATTAGTCGAAAATTTTAACAATCATATTTTTGCATTCTGTACCGTGGATCCATCGTTAAACGCTATTAAACTAACGTCCGTGATGGTATAAATGCAGATTTTCGCTCCGTTTAGCCAAAATAACGAACTTTAGGTGCGCTCCGAAATATTTCAAAGTCCAGCCGCGTATTGCTTTGCCCCGAAATTTTTCAAAGTTCCAGCGGCGTGTTGCTTTCAAAGTGCCTCCCTCTAAATACCGATCGGCAGGCCGCTAGGTCGGCGACGCACGGGCTTACGCCCAGGCGTATACGGGGGCAAATCGCCGTGAGAGCGTGCGATTTTGACTTTCGCAATAAGATAGTCTCCTTTATGAAAAGGAGCGTACACGTCTCCCAAAAAAAAAAAACAGTTTCATGACGATCAATGTAGTTCTTGATCGAAATGTATCATAGGACGAAGATTTTATCGAAAAGTACGAACTTTGGCGACGCATCGAAATTTTTCAAAGTTCCAACGGCGTGTTGCTTTCAAAGTGCCTCCCTCTAAATACCGATCGGCAGGCCGCTAGGTCGGCGACGCACGGGCTTACGCCCAGGCGTATACGGGGGCAAATCGCCGTGAGAGCGTGCGATTTTGACTTTCGCAATAAGATAGTCTCCTTTATGAAAAGGAGCGTACACGTCTCCCAAAAAAAAAAACAGTTTCATGACGATCAATGTAGTTCTTGATCGAAATGTATCATAGGACGAAGATTTTATCGAAA
>NW_027478234.1:35000-37500 GCF_051020975.1 Osmia lignaria lignaria | reverse complement strand
TGGATCGATCGTTAAACGCTATTAAACTAGCGTCCGTGATGGTATAAATGCAGATTTTCGCTCCGTTTAGCCAAAATAACGAACTTTAGGTGCGCTCCGAAATATTTCAAAGTCCCAGCGGCGTATTGCTTCGCCTCTTAGAACCGATTAGTCGAAAATTTTAACAATCATATTTTTGCATTCTGTACCGTGGATCCATCGTTAAACGCTATTAAACTAACGTCCGTGATGGTATAAATGCAGATTTTCGCTCCGTTTAGCCAAAATAACGAACTTTAGGTGCGCTCCGAAATATTTCAAAGTCCCAGCGGCGTATTGCTTCGCCTCTTAGAACCGATTAGTCGAAAATTTTAACAATCATATTTTTGCATTCTGTACCGTGGATCCATCGTTAAACGCTATTAAACTAACGTCCGTGATGGTATAAATGCAGATTTTCGCTCCGTTTAGCCAAAATAACGAACTTTAGGTGCGCTCCGAAATATTTCAAAGTCCCAGCGGCGTATTGCTTCGCCTCTTAGAACCGATTAGTCGAAAATTTTAACAATCATATTTTTGCATTCTGTACCGTGGATCGATCGTTAAACGCTATTGAACTAACGTCCGTGATGGTATAAATGCAGATTTTCGCTCCGTTTAGCCAAAATAACGAACTTTAGGTGCGCTCCGAAATATTTCAAAGTCCCAGCGGCGTATTGCTTCGCCTCTTAGAACCGATTAGTCGAAAATTTTAACAATCATATTTTTGCATTCTGTACCGTGGATCCATCGTTAAACGCTATTAAACTAACGTCCGTGATGGTATAAATGCAGATTTTCGCTCCGTTTAGCCAAAATAACGAACTTTAGGTGCGCTCCGAAATATTTCAAAGTCCCAGCGGCGTATTGCTTCGCCTCTTAGAACCGATTAGTCGAAAATTTTAACAATCATATTTTTGCATTCTGTACCGTGGATCCATCGTTAAACGCTATTAAACTAACGTCCGTGATGGTATAAATGCAGATTTTCGCTCCGTTTAGCCAAAATAACGAACTTTAGGTGCGCTCCGAAATATTTCAAAGTCCCAGCGGCGTATTGCTTCGCCTCTTAGAACCGATTAGTCGAAAATTTTAACAATCATATTTTTGCAGTCTGTACCGTGGATCGATCGTTAAACGCTATTGAACTAACGTCCGTGATGGTATAAATGCAGATTTTCGCTCCGTTTAGCCAAAATAACGAACTTTAGGTGCGCTCCGAAATATTTCAAAGTCCCAGCGGCGTATTGCTTCGCCTCTTAGAACCGATTAGTCGAAAATTTTAACAATCATATTTTTGCATTCTGTACCGTGGATCGATCGTTAAACGCTATTGAACTAACGTCCGTGATGGTATAAATGCAGATTTTCGCTCCGTTTAGCCAAAATAACGAACTTTAGGTGCGCTCCGAAATATTTCAAAGTCCCAGCGGCGTATTGCTTCGCCTCTTAGAACCGATTAGTCGAAAATTTTAACAATCATATTTTTGCATTCTGTACCGTGGATCCATCGTTAAACGCTATTAAACTAACGTCCGTGATGGTATAAATGCAGATTTTCGCTCCGTTTAGCCAAAATAACGAACTTTAGGTGCGCTCCGAAATATTTCAAAGTCCCAGCGGCGTATTGCTTCGCCTCTTAGAACCGATTAGTCGAAAATTTTAACAATCATATTTTTGCATTCTGTACCGTGGATCGATCGTTAAACGCTATTGAACTAACGTCCGTGATGGTATAAATGCAGATTTTCGCTCCGTTTAGCCAAAATAACGAACTTTAGGTGCGCTCCGAAATATTTCAAAGTCCCAGCGGCGTATTGCTTCGCCTCTTAGAACCGATTAGTCGAAAATTTTAACAATCATATTTTTGCATTCTGTACCGTGGATCCATCGTTAAACGCTATTAAACTAACGTCCGTGATGGTATAAATGCAGATTTTCGCTCCGTTTAGCCAAAATAACGAACTTTAGGTGCGCTCCGAAATATTTCAAAGTCCCAGCGGCGTATTGCTTCGCCTCTTAGAACCGATTAGTCGAAAATTTTAACAATCATATTTTTGCATTCTGTACCGTGGATCGATCGTTAAACGCTATTGAACTAACGTCCGTGATGGTATAAATGCAGATTTTCGCTCCGTTTAGCCAAAATAACGAACTTTAGGTGCGCTCCGAAATATTTCAAAGTCCCAGCGGCGTATTGCTTCGCCTCTTAGAACCGATTAGTCGAAAATTTTAACAATCATATTTTTGCATTCTGTACCGTGGATCCATCGTTAAACGCTATTGAACTAACGTCCGTGATGGTATAAATGCAGATTTTCGCTCCGTTTAGCCAAAATAACGAACTTTAGGTGCGCTCCGAAATATTTCAAAGTCCCAGCGGCGTATTGCTTCGCCTCTTAGAACCGATTAGTCGAAAATTTTAACAATCATATTTTTGCATTCTGTACCGTGGATCCATCGTTAAACGCTATTGAACTAA
>NW_027478234.1:25000-27500 GCF_051020975.1 Osmia lignaria lignaria | reverse complement strand
CGTGTGTATTCGCTTTTTCGACGCTTTTTAACCATTTAACTTGTTTAGCGAAGCTAAACGCACAGACAGACAAAAAAAAAGGAACAGCATCGCGCGTCAAACAGCGACGACCCATCTGAAGCGATCTTTCATTTATACACCGTTTGTAAACAGAGAGATGTATAAAGCGCGGGGAATCATTCGAAACCCTGGGGCTATTCGAGCTTGCATTTCAGCAAATTATCATCTCAAACATTTCACTCGTTTGCTTTTTCTAAATTTATAGGAGAGCTTCTTTCGTTTATTTTTGACACACCTTTCGTAAATATCGTTTCTGGCAACGTCGGGAGCGTGGATTTCTACAAGTGAACAATCGCGCCGATCCGATAACTTCCAGCAGGATGGAGAATCTTTATAGATTATCTTCCGAGAACTCGGTGCTTTCACGGGCGGTCGTTTATAAATTTTAACGAACGACTCGCGCGCCGTGACGCACTTGCGCTAGTTCGAAGAGATATTTCGAAATTTGTTTCTCTCCTTTAACGGCCTGCATTTAGTGTATCGGTTGCGATTTTCGTCACATCGTTTCCACGACAAACGCCGACGAACTGCCCAACTATCGCTCGTACGTTGCGACTCTTTCTTTGTTTATCGTTCATTCATTCTTTCAATTTCGTTCGATAATCCCGCTCCGAAACGTTCTACTTTCGTTGAACGACGGCGAGATGTTTAGAAAGAAATGAATTACTCTTTTTTCGAGAAGCAAACGCAAGCAGTCTTTTGTTAAGAAAACGACCCTCAGCCAGGCGTGGTCCAGGAATTGTATCCGTGGACCGCAATGTGCGTTCGAAATGTCGATGTTCATGTGTCCTGCAGTTCACACGTTGACGCGCAATTAGCTGCGTTCTTCATCGACCCACGAGCCAAGTGATCCACCGTTCAGGGTAATCGTAAAATTTTGTATTTCAAACTCTTTAGATCTTTAGAGTGTTATTTTCATTATTAACACGCATCACATTCGATACCCACATCACTCTCCCACCCGGCGCGTGCGGGAGAGCGAATTCGGGCGTCGCCAACGTATTTGTTTGTTTGTTCGATCGTTGACGACACGATCGCGTCCAAGGACGGAAACCGTCGGAGAAACGCCCAGTGGCACGCTCCTCTCGACGGTCGGGCGTAAAGTACATTTAAAAACCTTGAAAAGTACGAACGCACACAAGGAATGCGAGCGCGCGTCCTGTCGCTGAATCGTGGGTTGCGAGATTCGAACAGACACACGGCCGGCGACGATCGGTCTAACTAATGGACACATAGTTTTTCAAAGACTCGCTATCGTCGCTTCTCAGCCGGTCCGTAAACAACACACATCGATCAGGCGGACGCACGAATCTTACCACGGTGCGTGTTTCGTAGATTCCAGGTTACCCGCAAGTACCTCTCTCTCCCTCTCGAAAGAGGAATCTCGATCCGTCCTTTTTGGACAATGGAGAAATCTTTTTATCGCAACACGGATGGCAAAGAAACAACCAAAGCGTAGGAGCGTGGGGACGAGAGCGACGAAAAGAACGTCGCGAAAACAAAGTTTCGACGGTTGCTCGTTCTAATACATCGTAGTTTCAACTCTCTCAGTTTTAACCACTCCTAGACGCTTCGTAAACTTTTAACAATTCTTCGCCTCCGCGAGTTTCATTTCGAATAGAGCGAACGCAACACGGACCAAAAAAACTCCGGTGATGCCAGATCATTTAGCAAAGATCAGACGGCGGGTCATCTGTATTCCTTTTCTCTCTTTTTTATATCTTTCCATTTAACTAGGGTGTCGCAACGACGGGTACATTTATATATTTATATATATTGTATTTCAATTTTAATGATCCTTCACTTTCGGTTTGTAATAATATGATCCTTCTTTCATTTCGATCCTTCATATTGTAGGTTAACCAACAGAAGTTTGTTTTTTTACGACTTGTATTTTTGTGGTTTGTTTGTTTGTTTCTTACGACTTGTTTGTACCCGATCAAGTAGACGACGACCCATAAGTATAAGTTAGAGAGATAAAGGTCGAGAGACCTCACGCAAGCGTCTTTTACTTCCATTCACATCAGCCAGAGAGAAATGGTCCGGCGTCGTGCTCTTTGGCGCCGTTGGTCGCACAGTTTTTTTGCCGGCGGTTCCGAACGGACGGGAGAAACGCGATGAGTAATCAAAGCGACCTCCGCACGTAACCGTGTCGGTGTAATTTTACCGCATCGCAGCGTTTTGGTATTTGTTTCTTATTGGCTCGAACCCGAGATTTATGTGTTTTGTGTCATGTATATGGTATTATTTATTATATCTTTCTCGTTTTGTATAATTTTTGGTCCGAGCTCAATAAACTTTTATATCGCTTTATCAATGATCCATTCAGTTAGGTTTTCTCTTGTATTTTTAATTTGTTAATGATCCTTCCGCAGGTTCACCTACGGAAACCTTGTTACGACTTTTACTTCCTCTAAATAATCAAGTTTGGTCATCTTCC
>NW_027478234.1:17500-22500 GCF_051020975.1 Osmia lignaria lignaria | reverse complement strand
AAGTGATAGAACGAATTTTCGTCTAACACTACTTTCTTGGTTCAAAAATTTTATACAATCTTATAACTTTTTCAGTTTTAACAAATTTTGGTTACAGACAGTTGATGCTCAGTTTGTACAAGTATGCAACATTTATAAGTGCATACAGGTCACCAGCCTTATATTACAAGGCTCACCACATATGGGCCATTCGGTCTTAGACACCGACCCGTGGTAATGCTGTGTGGAGATTAATAATAATCCGCAACGGAAAACCGGAACGAGAATAGTCGAGAAAGTATATTCTCGAGGAGCGGTAGACTGCTTTTCAACCGAAGTCATAAAAGAGCCACACGCTCGACGCTACTCCCGACCGGTCCGAGCGAACCGAAAGTGCCTTCCTATAAATACCGAACGGCCGGCCGCTAGGTCGGCGACGCATGGGCTTACGCCCAGGCGTATGCCTGTGCAAACCGCCGTGAGAGCGTACCATCCCGCCGGCACGGTAAAACTTAGACTGAAAATATCGTCGAACATATCCTTTCATTTTATAACGTTCTATACATGAAAATTAATAAATTAACATGCAGGACATAATAAATTCACATTCTCATGTAAATCATGGGTTTAATTAATATTTTAAAAAATTTTAAAACCGCCCAGAACCGATGAGATGAAAATATTAAAACGATATTTTTGCATTTTCTTACGGTAAAACATTAACAAATAAGCGACTATAGCAATATAAAACTCCATTTGTAATTTAATTAATCAAAATTAATATTTTTTTTTGATTTTTCAGCGATCCAGAACCGATGAGACGAAAACATTAAAACGATATTTTTGCATTTTCTTACGACAAAACATTAACAAATACGAGACTATAACAATATAAAACTACATATGTAATTTAATTAATCAAAATTAATAATTTTTTTCGATTTTTCAGTGATCCAGAACCGATAAGTCGAAAATTTTAACAATCATATTTTTGCATTCTGTACCGTGGATCCATCGTTAAACGCTATTAAACTAACGTCCGTGATGGTATAAATGCAGATTTTCGCTCCGTTTAGCCAAAATAACGAACTTTAGGTGCGCTCCGAAATATTTCAAAGTCCCAGCGGCGTATTGCTTCGCCTCTTAGAACCGATTAGTCGAAAATTTTAACAATCATATTTTTGCATTCTGTACCGTGGATCGATCGTTAAACGCTATTAAACTAGCGTCCGTGATGGTATAAATGCAGATTTTCGCTCCGTTTAGCCAAAATAACGAACTTTAGGTGCGCTCCGAAATATTTCAAAGTCCCAGCGGCGTATTGCTTCGCCTCTTAGAACCGATTAGTCGAAAATTTTAACAATCATATTTTTGCATTCTGTACCGTGGATCCATCGTTAAACGCTATTAAACTAACGTCCGTGATGGTATAAATGCAGATTTTCGCTCCGTTTAGCCAAAATAACGAACTTTAGGTGCGCTCCGAAATATTTCAAAGTCCCAGCGGCGTATTGCTTCGCCTCTTAGAACCGATTAGTCGAAAATTTTAACAATCATATTTTTGCATTCTGTACCGTGGATCGATCGTTAAACGCTATTAAACTAACGTCCGTGATGGTATAAATGCAGATTTTCGCTCCGTTTAGCCAAAATAACGAACTTTAGGTGCGCTCCGAAATATTTCAAAGTCCCAGCGGCGTATTGCTTCGCCTCTTAGAACCGATTAGTCGAAAATTTTAACAATCATATTTTTGCATTCTGTACCGTGGATCGATCGTTAAACGCTATTGAACTAACGTCCGTGATGGTATAAATGCAGATTTTCGCTCCGTTTAGCCAAAATAACGAACTTTAGGTGCGCTCCGAAATATTTCAAAGTCCCAGCGGCGTATTGCTTCGCCTCTTAGAACCGATTAGTCGAAAATTTTAACAATCATATTTTTGCATTCTGTACCGTGGATCCATCGTTAAACGCTATTAAACTAACGTCCGTGATGGTATAAATGCAGATTTTCGCTCCGTTTAGCCAAAATAACGAACTTTAGGTGCGCTCCGAAATATTTCAAAGTCCCAGCGGCGTATTGCTTCGCCTCTTAGAACCGATTAGTCGAAAATTTTAACAATCATATTTTTGCATTCTGTACCGTGGATCGATCGTTAAACGCTATTGAACTAACGTCCGTGATGGTATAAATGCAGATTTTCGCTCCGTTTAGCCAAAATAACGAACTTTAGGTGCGCTCCGAAATATTTCAAAGTCCCAGCGGCGTATTGCTTCGCCTCTTAGAACCGATTAGTCGAAAATTTTAACAATCATATTTTTGCATTCTGTACCGTGGATCCATCGTTAAACGCTATTAAACTAACGTCCGTGATGGTATAAATGCAGATTTTCGCTCCGTTTAGCCAAAATAACGAACTTTAGGTGCGCTCCGAAATATTTCAAAGTCCCAGCGGCGTATTGCTTCGCCTCTTAGAACCGATTAGTCGAAAATTTTAACAATCATATTTTTGCATTCTGTACCGTGGATCGATCGTTAAACGCTATTGAACTAACGTCCGTGATGGTATAAATGCAGATTTTCGCTCCGTTTAGCCAAAATAACGAACTTTAGGTGCGCTCCGAAATATTTCAAAGTCCCAGCGGCGTATTGCTTCGCCTCTTAGAACCGATTAGTCGAAAATTTTAACAATCATATTTTTGCATTCTGTACCGTGGATCCATCGTTAAACGCTATTAAACTAACGTCCGTGATGGTATAAATGCAGATTTTCGCTCCGTTTAGCCAAAATAACGAACTTTAGGTGCGCTCCGAAATATTTCAAAGTCCCAGCGGCGTATTGCTTCGCCTCTTAGAACCGATTAGTCGAAAATTTTAACAATCATATTTTTGCAGTCTGTACCGTGGATCGATCGTTAAACGCTATTGAACTAACGTCCGTGATGGTATAAATGCAGATTTTCGCTCCGTTTAGCCAAAATAACGAACTTTAGGTGCGCTCCGAAATATTTCAAAGTCCCAGCGGCGTATTGCTTCGCCTCTTAGAACCGATTAGTCGAAAATTTTAACAATCATATTTTTGCATTCTGTACCGTGGATCCATCGTTAAACGCTATTGAACTAACGTCCGTGATGGTATAAATGCAGATTTTCGCTCCGTTTAGCCAAAATAACGAACTTTAGGTGCGCTCCGAAATATTTCAAAGTCCCAGCGGCGTATTGCTTCGCCTCTTAGAACCGATTAGTCGAAAATTTTAACAATCATATTTTTGCATTCTGTACCGTGGATCCATCGTTAAACGCTATTAAACTAACGTCCGTGATGGTATAAATGCAGATTTTCGCTCCGTTTAGCCAAAATAACGAACTTTAGGTGCGCTCCGAAATATTTCAAAGTCCCAGCGGCGTATTGCTTCGCCTCTTAGAACCGATTAGTCGAAAATTTTAACAATCATATTTTTGCATTCTGTACCGTGGATCGATCGTTAAACGCTATTGAACTAACGTCCGTGATGGTATAAATGCAGATTTTCGCTCCGTTTAGCCAAAATAACGAACTTTAGGTGCGCTCCGAAATATTTCAAAGTCCCAGCGGCGTATTGCTTCGCCTCTTAGAACCGATTAGTCGAAAATTTTAACAATCATATTTTTGCATTCTGTACCGTGGATCCATCGTTAAACGCTATTAAACTAACGTCCGTGATGGTATAAATGCAGATTTTCGCTCCGTTTAGCCAAAATAACGAACTTTAGGTGCGCTCCGAAATATTTCAAAGTCCCAGCGGCGTATTGCTTCGCCTCTTAGAACCGATTAGTCGAAAATTTTAACAATCATATTTTTGCAGTCTGTACCGTGGATCGATCGTTAAACGCTATTGAACTAACGTCCGTGATGGTATAAATGCAGATTTTCGCTCCGTTTAGCCAAAATAACGAACTTTAGGTGCGCTCCGAAATATTTCAAAGTCCCAGCGGCGTATTGCTTCGCCTCTTAGAACCGATTAGTCGAAAATTTTAACAATCATATTTTTGCATTCTGTACCGTGGATCCATCGTTAAACGCTATTAAACTAACGTCCGTGATGGTATAAATGCAGATTTTCGCTCCGTTTAGCCAAAATAACGAACTTTAGGTGCGCTCCGAAATATTTCAAAGTCCCAGCGGCGTATTGCTTCGCCTCTTAGAACCGATTAGTCGAAAATTTTAACAATCATATTTTTGCATTCTGTACCGTGGATCCATCGTTAAACGCTATTAAACTAACGTCCGTGATGGTATAAATGCAGATTTTCGCTCCGTTTAGCCAAAATAACGAACTTTAGGTGCGCTCCGAAATATTTCAAAGTCCCAGCCGCGTATTGCTTTGCCCCGAAATTTTTCAAAGTTCCAGCGGCGTGTTGCTTTCAAAGTGCCTCCCTCTAAATACCGATCGGCAGGCCGCTAGGTCGGCGACGCACGGGCTTACGCCCAGGCGTATACGGGGGCAAATCGCCGTGAGAGCGTGCGATTTTGACTTTCGCAATAAGATAGTCTCCTTTATGAAAAGGAGCGTACACGTCTCCCAAAAAAAAAAACAGTTTCATGACGATCAATGTAGTTCTTGATCGAAATGTATCATAGGACGAAGATTTTATCGAAAAGTACGAACTTTGGCGACGCATCGAAATTTTTCAAAGTTCCAACGGCGTGTTGCTTTCAAAGTGCCTCCCTCTAAATACCGATCGGCAGGCCGCTAGGTCGGCGACGCACGGGCTTACGCCCAGGCGTATACGGGGGCAAATCGCCGTGAGAGCGTGCGATTTTGACTTTCGCAATAAGATAGTCTCCTTTATGAAAAGGAGCGTACACGTCTCCCAAAAAAAAAAACAGTTTCATGACGATCAATGTAGTTCTTGATCGAAATGTATCATAGGACGAAGATTTTATCGAAAAGTACGAACTTTGGCGACGCATCGAAATTTTTCAAAGTTCCAACGGCGTGTTGCTTTCAAAGTGCCTCCCTCTAAATACCGATCGGC
>NW_027478234.1:0-5000 GCF_051020975.1 Osmia lignaria lignaria | reverse complement strand
AATATTAAAACGATATTTTTGCATTTTCTTACGGTAAAACATTAACAAATAAGCGACTATAGCAATATAAAACTCCATTTGTAATTTAATTAATCAAAATTAATATTTTTTTTTGATTTTTCAGCGATCCAGAACCGATGAGACGAAAACATTAAAACGATATTTTTGCATTTTCTTACGACAAAACATTAACAAATACGAGACTATAACAATATAAAACTACATATGTAATTTAATTAATCAAAATTAATAATTTTTTTCGATTTTTCAGTGATCCAGAACCGATAAGTCGAAAATTTTAACAATCATATTTTTGCATTCTGTACCGTGGATCCATCGTTAAACGCTATTAAACTAACGTCCGTGATGGTATAAATGCAGATTTTCGCTCCGTTTAGCCAAAATAACGAACTTTAGGTGCGCTCCGAAATATTTCAAAGTCCCAGCGGCGTATTGCTTCGCCTCTTAGAACCGATTAGTCGAAAATTTTAACAATCATATTTTTGCATTCTGTACCGTGGATCGATCGTTAAACGCTATTAAACTAGCGTCCGTGATGGTATAAATGCAGATTTTCGCTCCGTTTAGCCAAAATAACGAACTTTAGGTGCGCTCCGAAATATTTCAAAGTCCCAGCGGCGTATTGCTTCGCCTCTTAGAACCGATTAGTCGAAAATTTTAACAATCATATTTTTGCATTCTGTACCGTGGATCCATCGTTAAACGCTATTAAACTAACGTCCGTGATGGTATAAATGCAGATTTTCGCTCCGTTTAGCCAAAATAACGAACTTTAGGTGCGCTCCGAAATATTTCAAAGTCCCAGCGGCGTATTGCTTCGCCTCTTAGAACCGATTAGTCGAAAATTTTAACAATCATATTTTTGCATTCTGTACCGTGGATCCATCGTTAAACGCTATTAAACTAACGTCCGTGATGGTATAAATGCAGATTTTCGCTCCGTTTAGCCAAAATAACGAACTTTAGGTGCGCTCCGAAATATTTCAAAGTCCCAGCGGCGTATTGCTTCGCCTCTTAGAACCGATTAGTCGAAAATTTTAACAATCATATTTTTGCATTCTGTACCGTGGATCGATCGTTAAACGCTATTAAACTAGCGTCCGTGATGGTATAAATGCAGATTTTCGCTCCGTTTAGCCAAAATAACGAACTTTAGGTGCGCTCCGAAATATTTCAAAGTCCCAGCGGCGTATTGCTTCGCCTCTTAGAACCGATTAGTCGAAAATTTTAACAATCATATTTTTGCATTCTGTACCGTGGATCCATCGTTAAACGCTATTAAACTAACGTCCGTGATGGTATAAATGCAGATTTTCGCTCCGTTTAGCCAAAATAACGAACTTTAGGTGCGCTCCGAAATATTTCAAAGTCCCAGCGGCGTATTGCTTCGCCTCTTAGAACCGATTAGTCGAAAATTTTAACAATCATATTTTTGCATTCTGTACCGTGGATCCATCGTTAAACGCTATTAAACTAACGTCCGTGATGGTATAAATGCAGATTTTCGCTCCGTTTAGCCAAAATAACGAACTTTAGGTGCGCTCCGAAATATTTCAAAGTCCCAGCGGCGTATTGCTTCGCCTCTTAGAACCGATTAGTCGAAAATTTTAACAATCATATTTTTGCATTCTGTACCGTGGATCGATCGTTAAACGCTATTGAACTAACGTCCGTGATGGTATAAATGCAGATTTTCGCTCCGTTTAGCCAAAATAACGAACTTTAGGTGCGCTCCGAAATATTTCAAAGTCCCAGCGGCGTATTGCTTCGCCTCTTAGAACCGATTAGTCGAAAATTTTAACAATCATATTTTTGCATTCTGTACCGTGGATCCATCGTTAAACGCTATTAAACTAACGTCCGTGATGGTATAAATGCAGATTTTCGCTCCGTTTAGCCAAAATAACGAACTTTAGGTGCGCTCCGAAATATTTCAAAGTCCCAGCGGCGTATTGCTTCGCCTCTTAGAACCGATTAGTCGAAAATTTTAACAATCATATTTTTGCATTCTGTACCGTGGATCGATCGTTAAACGCTATTGAACTAACGTCCGTGATGGTATAAATGCAGATTTTCGCTCCGTTTAGCCAAAATAACGAACTTTAGGTGCGCTCCGAAATATTTCAAAGTCCCAGCGGCGTATTGCTTCGCCTCTTAGAACCGATTAGTCGAAAATTTTAACAATCATATTTTTGCATTCTGTACCGTGGATCCATCGTTAAACGCTATTAAACTAACGTCCGTGATGGTATAAATGCAGATTTTCGCTCCGTTTAGCCAAAATAACGAACTTTAGGTGCGCTCCGAAATATTTCAAAGTCCCAGCGGCGTATTGCTTCGCCTCTTAGAACCGATTAGTCGAAAATTTTAACAATCATATTTTTGCATTCTGTACCGTGGATCGATCGTTAAACGCTATTGAACTAACGTCCGTGATGGTATAAATGCAGATTTTCGCTCCGTTTAGCCAAAATAACGAACTTTAGGTGCGCTCCGAAATATTTCAAAGTCCCAGCGGCGTATTGCTTCGCCTCTTAGAACCGATTAGTCGAAAATTTTAACAATCATATTTTTGCATTCTGTACCGTGGATCCATCGTTAAACGCTATTAAACTAACGTCCGTGATGGTATAAATGCAGATTTTCGCTCCGTTTAGCCAAAATAACGAACTTTAGGTGCGCTCCGAAATATTTCAAAGTCCCAGCGGCGTATTGCTTCGCCTCTTAGAACCGATTAGTCGAAAATTTTAACAATCATATTTTTGCAGTCTGTACCGTGGATCGATCGTTAAACGCTATTGAACTAACGTCCGTGATGGTATAAATGCAGATTTTCGCTCCGTTTAGCCAAAATAACGAACTTTAGGTGCGCTCCGAAATATTTCAAAGTCCCAGCGGCGTATTGCTTCGCCTCTTAGAACCGATTAGTCGAAAATTTTAACAATCATATTTTTGCATTCTGTACCGTGGATCCATCGTTAAACGCTATTGAACTAACGTCCGTGATGGTATAAATGCAGATTTTCGCTCCGTTTAGCCAAAATAACGAACTTTAGGTGCGCTCCGAAATATTTCAAAGTCCCAGCGGCGTATTGCTTCGCCTCTTAGAACCGATTAGTCGAAAATTTTAACAATCATATTTTTGCATTCTGTACCGTGGATCCATCGTTAAACGCTATTAAACTAACGTCCGTGATGGTATAAATGCAGATTTTCGCTCCGTTTAGCCAAAATAACGAACTTTAGGTGCGCTCCGAAATATTTCAAAGTCCTAGCGGCGTATTGCTTCGCCTCTTAGAACCGATTAGTCGAAAATTTTAACAATCATATTTTTGCATTCTGTACCGTGGATCGATCGTTAAACGCTATTGAACTAACGTCCGTGATGGTATAAATGCAGATTTTCGCTCCGTTTAGCCAAAATAACGAACTTTAGGTGCGCTCCGAAATATTTCAAAGTCCCAGCGGCGTATTGCTTCGCCTCTTAGAACCGATTAGTCGAAAATTTTAACAATCATATTTTTGCATTCTGTACCGTGGATCCATCGTTAAACGCTATTAAACTAACGTCCGTGATGGTATAAATGCAGATTTTCGCTCCGTTTAGCCAAAATAACGAACTTTAGGTGCGCTCCGAAATATTTCAAAGTCCCAGCGGCGTATTGCTTCGCCTCTTAGAACCGATTAGTCGAAAATTTTAACAATCATATTTTTGCAGTCTGTACCGTGGATCGATCGTTAAACGCTATTGAACTAACGTCCGTGATGGTATAAATGCAGATTTTCGCTCCGTTTAGCCAAAATAACGAACTTTAGGTGCGCTCCGAAATATTTCAAAGTCCCAGCGGCGTATTGCTTCGCCTCTTAGAACCGATTAGTCGAAAATTTTAACAATCATATTTTTGCATTCTGTACCGTGGATCCATCGTTAAACGCTATTAAACTAACGTCCGTGATGGTATAAATGCAGATTTTCGCTCCGTTTAGCCAAAATAACGAACTTTAGGTGCGCTCCGAAATATTTCAAAGTCCCAGCGGCGTATTGCTTCGCCTCTTAGAACCGATTAGTCGAAAATTTTAACAATCATATTTTTGCATTCTGTACCGTGGATCCATCGTTAAACGCTATTAAACTAACGTCCGTGATGGTATAAATGCAGATTTTCGCTCCGTTTAGCCAAAATAACGAACTTTAGGTGCGCTCCGAAATATTTCAAAGTCCCAGCCGCGTATTGCTTTGCCCCGAAATTTTTCAAAGTTCCAGCGGCGTGTTGCTTTCAAAGTGCCTCCCTCTAAATACCGATCGGCAGGCCGCTAGGTCGGCGACGCACGGGCTTACGCCCAGGCGTATACGGGGGCAAATCGCCGTGAGAGCGTGCGATTTTGACTTTCGCAATAAGATAGTCTCCTTTATGAAAAGGAGCGTACACGTCTCCCAAAAAAAAAAACAGTTTCATGACGATCAATGTAGTTCTTGATCGAAATGTATCATAGGACGAAGATTTTATCGAAAAGTACGAACTTTGGCGACGCATCGAAATTTTTCAAAGTTCCAACGGCGTGTTGCTTTCAAAGTGCCTCCCTCTAAATACCGATCGGCAGGCCGCTAGGTCGGCGACGCACGGGCTTACGCCCAGGCGTATACGGGGGCAAATCGCCGTGAGAGCGTGCGATTTTGACTTTCGCAATAAGATAGTCTCCTTTATGAAAAGGAGCGTACACGTCTCCCAAAAAAAAAAACAGTTTCATGACGATCAATGTAGTTCTTGATCGAAATGTATCATAGGACGAAGATTTTATCGAAAAGTACGAACTTTGGCGACGCATCGAAATTTTTCAAAGTTCCAACGGCGTGTTGCTTTCAAAGTGCCTCCCTCTAAATACCGATCGGCAGGCCGCTAGGTCGGCGACGCACGGGCTTACGCCCAGGCGTATACGGGGGCAAATCGCCGTGAGAGCGTGCGATTTTGACTTTCGCA
>NW_027478233.1:50000-56477 GCF_051020975.1 Osmia lignaria lignaria | reverse complement strand
ATCTAAGAAACCAAAACTGATTTAATGAGCCATTCGCGGTTTCACCTTAATTCGGTATGTACTTAGACATGCATGGCTTAATCTTTGAGACAAGCATATGACTACTGGCAGGATCAACCAGGGAGCTTAGTTATTATTGTAAATTTAAATTTTCGTCGTCGGCCCTCCCTGTAAGACCGATCGACGTTAAGCCATTTCTCTTTTGTATGTAACACACATTTCATAAATTTTGTACCTCTTATAGAGGCCAAATATTCTCCTCCTCCTCTCATAAAGCACGAAAATCACTTTCACGCCGTGCATCCATCGTGCAAGCACGTAGACCACACACGCTGGACAATATAATAAAAGATAGCGCGGACAGTGGCATGCTATACAAATCGAGAAAGCGCGTACAGTGATCATGCTGGTCATTTTGCCACCAAATTTTATAATCTTTATCATTAGAGCGGGCCCACCAACCTCGTCTCTGTACTTTATACATTTCTCCTCCATCTGCACACACCTTTTCAAACATTAACGGAGAGAGTTCCTTGGACTTGCTTTAAATGTACATATTAGATATGTTGGAATCTCTCTCCTTTAGAAGTTTCCCCAGCCTTAAAACTTCTTTCATTTTTACTCCTCTCTCCATACTTATTTTCCTCTCTGAACGTATCAGAGAGGATTTTATTTCTGACACCTCTTGACTTTTCTTAAATTCAGGGACGTAATTTTGTTCATAATTCAGTGGACTTTTGTGTATTTTATACTTTAAATATTTCCAAACAGTCTCCCTTCTAAAAGTGATAGAACGAATTTTCGTCTAACACTACTTTCTTGGTTCAAAAATTTTATACAATCTTATAACTTTTTCAGTTTTAACAAATTTTGGTTACAGACAGTTGATGCTCAGTTTGTACAAGTATGCAACATTTATAAGTGCATACAGGTCACCAGCCTTATATTACAAGGCTCACCACATATGGGCCATTCGGTCTTAGACACCGACCCGTGGTAATGCTGTGTGGAGATTAATAATAATCCGCAACGGAAAACCGGAACGAGAATAGTCGAGAAAGTATATTCTCGAGGAGCGGTAGACTGCTTTTCAACCGAAGTCATAAAAGAGCCACACGCTCGACGCTACTCCCGACCGGTCCGAGCGAACCGAAAGTGCCTTCCTATAAATACCGAACGGCCGGCCGCTAGGTCGGCGACGCATGGGCTTACGCCCAGGCGTATGCCTGTGCAAACCGCCGTGAGAGCGTACCATCCCGCCGGCACGGTAAAACTTAGACTGAAAATATCGTCGAACATATCCTTTCATTTTATAACGTTCTATACATGAAAATTAATAAATTAACATGCAGGACATAATAAATTCACATTCTCATGTAAATCATGGGTTTAATTAATATTTTAAAAAATTTTAAAACCGCCCAGAACCGATGAGATGAAAATATTAAAACGATATTTTTGCATTTTCTTACGGTAAAACATTAACAAATAAGCGACTATAGCAATATAAAACTCCATTTGTAATTTAATTAATCAAAATTAATATTTTTTTTTGATTTTTCAGCGATCCAGAACCGATGAGACGAAAACATTAAAACGATATTTTTGCATTTTCTTACGACAAAACATTAACAAATACGAGACTATAACAATATAAAACTACATATGTAATTTAATTAATCAAAATTAATAATTTTTTTTGATTTTTCAGTGATCCAGAACCGATAAGTCGAAAATTTTAACAATCATATTTTTGCATTCTGTACCGTGGATCCATCGTTAAACGCTATTAAACTAACGTCCGTGATGGTATAAATGCAGATTTTCGCTCCGTTTAGCCAAAATAACGAACTTTAGGTGCGCTCCGAAATATTTCAAAGTGCCAGCGGCGTATTGCTTCGCCTCTTAGAACCGATTAGTCGAAAATTTTAACAATCATATTTTTGCATTCTGTACCGTGGATCGATCGTTAAACGCTATTAAACTAGCGTCCGTGATGGTATAAATGCAGATTTTCGCTCCGTTTAGCCAAAATAACGAACTTTAGGTGCGCTCCGAAATATTTCAAAGTCCCAGCGGCGTATTGCTTCGCCTCTTAGAACCGATTAGTCGAAAATTTTAACAATCATATTTTTGCATTCTGTACCGTGGATCCATCGTTAAACGCTATTAAACTAACGTCCGTGATGGTATAAATGCAGATTTTCGCTCCGTTTAGCCAAAATAACGAACTTTAGGTGCGCTCCGAAATATTTCAAAGTCCCAGCGGCGTATTGCTTCGCCTCTTAGAACCGATTAGTCGAAAATTTTAACAATCATATTTTTGCATTCTGTACCGTGGATCCATCGTTAAACGCTATTAAACTAACGTCCGTGATGGTATAAATGCAGATTTTCGCTCCGTTTAGCCAAAATAACGAACTTTAGGTGCGCTCCGAAATATTTCAAAGTCCCAGCCGCGTATTGCTTCGCCTCTTAGAACCGATTAGTCGAAAATTTTAACAATCATATTTTTGCATTCTGTACCGTGGATCCATCGTTAAACGCTATTAAACTAACGTCCGTGATGGTATAAATGCAGATTTTCGCTCCGTTTAGCCAAAATAACGAACTTTAGGTGCGCTCCGAAATATTTCAAAGTCCCAGCGGCGTATTGCTTCGCCTCTTAGAACCGATTAGTCGAAAATTTTAACAATCATATTTTTGCATTCTGTACCGTGGATCCATCGTTAAACGCTATTAAACTAACGTCCGTGATGGTATAAATGCAGATTTTCGCTCCGTTTAGCCAAAATAACGAACTTTAGGTGCGCTCCGAAATATTTCAAAGTCCCAGCGGCGTATTGCTTCGCCTCTTAGAACCGATTAGTCGAAAATTTTAACAATCATATTTTTGCATTCTGTACCGTGGATCGATCGTTAAACGCTATTGAACTAACGTCCGTGATGGTATAAATGCAGATTTTCGCTCCGTTTAGCCAAAATAACGAACTTTAAGTGCGCTCCGAAATATTTCAAAGTCCCAGCGGCGTATTGCTTCGCCTCTTAGAACCGATTAGTCGAAAATTTTAACAATCATATTTTTGCATTCTGTACCGTGGATCCATCGTTAAACGCTATTAAACTAACGTCCGTGATGGTATAAATGCAGATTTTCGCTCCGTTTAGCCAAAATAACGAACTTTAGGTGCGCTCCGAAATATTTCAAAGTCCCAGCGGCGTATTGCTTCGCCTCTTAGAACCGATTAGTCGAAAATTTTAACAATCATATTTTTGCATTCTGTACCGTGGATCCATCGTTAAACGCTATTAAACTAACGTCCGTGATGGTATAAATGCAGATTTTCGCTCCGTTTAGCCAAAATAACGAACTTTAGGTGCGCTCCGAAATATTTCAAAGTCCCAGCGGCGTATTGCTTCGCCTCTTAGAACCGATTAGTCGAAAATTTTAACAATCATATTTTTGCATTCTGTACCGTGGATCCATCGTTAAACGCTATTAAACTAACGTCCGTGATGGTATAAATGCAGATTTTCGCTCCGTTTAGCCAAAATAACGAACTTTAGGTGCGCTCCGAAATATTTCAAAGTCCCAGCCGCGTATTGCTTCGCCTCTTAGAACCGATTAGTCGAAAATTTTAACAATCATATTTTTGCATTCTGTACCGTGGATCCATCGTTAAACGCTATTAAACTAACGTCCGTGATGGTATAAATGCAGATTTTCGCTCCGTTTAGCCAAAATAACGAACTTTAGGTGCGCTCCGAAATATTTCAAAGTCCCAGCGGCGTATTGCTTCGCCTCTTAGAACCGATTAGTCGAAAATTTTAACAATCATATTTTTGCATTCTGTACCGTGGATCCATCGTTAAACGCTATTAAACTAACGTCCGTGATGGTATAAATGCAGATTTTCGCTCCGTTTAGCCAAAATAACGAACTTTAGGTGCGCTCCGAAATATTTCAAAGTCCCAGCGGCGTATTGCTTCGCCTCTTAGAACCGATTAGTCGAAAATTTTAACAATCATATTTTTGCATTCTGTACCGTGGATCGATCGTTAAACGCTATTGAACTAACGTCCGTGATGGTATAAATGCAGATTTTCGCTCCGTTTAGCCAAAATAACGAACTTTAAGTGCGCTCCGAAATATTTCAAAGTCCCAGCGGCGTATTGCTTCGCCTCTTAGAACCGATTAGTCGAAAATTTTAACAATCATATTTTTGCATTCTGTACCGTGGATCCATCGTTAAACGCTATTAAACTAACGTCCGTGATGGTATAAATGCAGATTTTCGCTCCGTTTAGCCAAAATAACGAACTTTAGGTGCGCTCCGAAATATTTCAAAGTCCCAGCGGCGTATTGCTTCGCCTCTTAGAACCGATTAGTCGAAAATTTTAACAATCATATTTTTGCATTCTGTACCGTGGATCCATCGTTAAACGCTATTAAACTAACGTCCGTGATGGTATAAATGCAGATTTTCGCTCCGTTTAGCCAAAATAACGAACTTTAGGTGCGCTCCGAAATATTTCAAAGTCCCAGCGGCGTATTGCTTCGCCTCTTAGAACCGATTAGTCGAAAATTTTAACAATCATATTTTTGCATTCTGTACCGCGGATCCATCGTTAAACGCTATTAAACTAACGTCCGTGATGGTATAAATGCAGATTTTCGCTCCGTTTAGCCAAAATAACGAACTTTAGGTGCGCTCCGAAATATTTCAAAGTCCCAGCGGCGTATTGCTTCGCCTCTTAGAACCGATTAGTCGAAAATTTTAACAATCATATTTTTGCATTCTGTACCGTGGATCCATCGTTAAACGCTATTAAACTAACGTCCGTGATGGTATAAATGCAGATTTTCGCTCCGTTTAGCCAAAATAACGAACTTTAGGTGCGCTCCGAAATATTTCAAAGTCCCAGCGGCGTATTGCTTCGCCTCTTAGAACCGATTAGTCGAAAATTTTAACAATCATATTTTTGCATTCTGTACCGTGGATCGATCGTTAAACGCTATTGAACTAACGTCCGTGATGGTATAAATGCAGATTTTCGCTCCGTTTAGCCAAAATAACGAACTTTAAGTGCGCTCCGAAATATTTCAAAGTCCCAGCGGCGTATTGCTTCGCCTCTTAGAACCGATTAGTCGAAAATTTTAACAATCATATTTTTGCATTCTGTACCGTGGATCCATCGTTAAACGCTATTAAACTAACGTCCGTGATGGTATAAATGCAGATTTTCGCTCCGTTTAGCCAAAATAACGAACTTTAGGTGCGCTCCGAAATATTTCAAAGTCCCAGCGGCGTATTGCTTCGCCTCTTAGAACCGATTAGTCGAAAATTTTAACAATCATATTTTTGCATTCTGTACCGTGGATCCATCGTTAAACGCTATTAAACTAACGTCCGTGATGGTATAAATGCAGATTTTCGCTCCGTTTAGCCAAAATAACGAACTTTAGGTGCGCTCCGAAATATTTCAAAGTCCCAGCGGCGTATTGCTTCGCCTCTTAGAACCGATTAGTCGAAAATTTTAACAATCATATTTTTGCATTCTGTACCGTGGATCCATCGTTAAACGCTATTAAACTAACGTCCGTGATGGTATAAATGCAGATTTTCGCTCCGTTTAGCCAAAATAACGAACTTTAGGTGCGCTCCGAAATATTTCAAAGTCCCAGCGGCGTATTGCTTCGCCTCTTAGAACCGATTAGTCGAAAATTTTAACAATCATATTTTTGCATTCTGTACCGTGGATCGATCGTTAAACGCTATTGAACTAACGTCCGTGATGGTATAAATGCAGATTTTCGCTCCGTTTAGCCAAAATAACGAACTTTAAGTGCGCTCCGAAATATTTCAAAGTCCCAGCCGCGTATTGCTTTGCCCCGAAATTTTTCAAAGTTCCAGCGGCGTGTTGCTTTCAAAGTGCCTCCCTCTAAATACCGATCGGCAGGCCGCTAGGTCGGCGACGCACGGGCTTACGCCCAGGCGTATACGGGGGCAAATCGCCGTGAGAGCGTGCGATTTTGACTTTCGCAATAAGATAGTCTCCTTTATGAAAAGGAGCGTACACGTCTCCCAAAAAAAAAAACAGTTTCATGACGATCAATGTAGTTCTTGATCGAAATGTATCATAGGACGAAGATTTTATCGAAAAGTACGAACTTTGGCGACGCATCGAAATTTTTCAAAGTTCCAACGGCGTGTTGCTTTCAAAGTGCCTCCCTCTAAATACCGATCGGCAGGCCGCTAGGTCGGCGACGCACGGGCTTACGCCCAGGCGTATACGGGGGCAAATCGCCGTGAGAGCGTGCGATTTTGACTTTCGCAATAAGATAGTCTCCTTTATGAAAAGGAGCGTACACGTCTCCCAAAAAAAAAAACAGTTTCATGACGATCAATGTAGTTCTTGATCGAAATGTATCATAGGACGAAGATTTTATCGAAAAGTACGAACTTTGGCGACGCA
>NW_027478233.1:35000-37500 GCF_051020975.1 Osmia lignaria lignaria | reverse complement strand
TCAAAATTAATAATTTTTTTTGATTTTTCAGTGATCCAGAACCGATAAGTCGAAAATTTTAACAATCATATTTTTGCATTCTGTACCGTGGATCCATCGTTAAACGCTATTAAACTAACGTCCGTGATGGTATAAATGCAGATTTTCGCTCCGTTTAGCCAAAATAACGAACTTTAGGTGCGCTCCGAAATATTTCAAAGTCCCAGCGGCGTATTGCTTCGCCTCTTAGAACCGATTAGTCGAAAATTTTAACAATCATATTTTTGCATTCTGTACCGTGGATCGATCGTTAAACGCTATTGAACTAACGTCCGTGATGGTATAAATGCAGATTTTCGCTCCGTTTAGCCAAAATAACGAACTTTAGGTGCGCTCCGAAATATTTCAAAGTCCCAGCGGCGTATTGCTTCGCCTCTTAGAACCGATTAGTCGAAAATTTTAACAATCATATTTTTGCATTCTGTACCGTGGATCCATCGTTAAACGCTATTAAACTAACGTCCGTGATGGTATAAATGCAGATTTTCGCTCCGTTTAGCCAAAATAACGAACTTTAGGTGCGCTCCGAAATATTTCAAAGTCCCAGCGGCGTATTGCTTCGCCTCTTAGAACCGATTAGTCGAAAATTTTAACAATCATATTTTTGCATTCTGTACCGTGGATCCATCGTTAAACGCTATTAAACTAACGTCCGTGATGGTATAAATGCAGATTTTCGCTCCGTTTAGCCAAAATAACGAACTTTAGGTGCGCTCCGAAATATTTCAAAGTCCCAGCGGCGTATTGCTTCGCCTCTTAGAACCGATTAGTCGAAAATTTTAACAATCATATTTTTGCATTCTGTACCGTGGATCCATCGTTAAACGCTATTAAACTAACGTCCGTGATGGTATAAATGCAGATTTTCGCTCCGTTTAGCCAAAATAACGAACTTTAGGTGCGCTCCGAAATATTTCAAAGTCCCAGCGGCGTATTGCTTCGCCTCTTAGAACCGATTAGTCGAAAATTTTAACAATCATATTTTTGCATTCTGTACCGTGGATCGATCGTTAAACGCTATTGAACTAACGTCCGTGATGGTATAAATGCAGATTTTCGCTCCGTTTAGCCAAAATAACGAACTTTAGGTGCGCTCCGAAATATTTCAAAGTCCCAGCGACGTATTGCTTCGCCTCTTAGAACCGATTAGTCGAAAATTTTAACAATCATATTTTTGCATTCTGTACCGTGGATCCATCGTTAAACGCTATTAAACTAACGTCCGTGATGGTATAAATGCAGATTTTCGCTCCGTTTAGCCAAAATAACGAACTTTAGGTGCGCTCCGAAATATTTCAAAGTCCCAGCGGCGTATTGCTTCGCCTCTTAGAACCGATTAGTCGAAAATTTTAACAATCATATTTTTGCATTCTGTACCGTGGATCGATCGTTAAACGCTATTGAACTAACGTCCGTGATGGTATAAATGCAGATTTTCGCTCCGTTTAGCCAAAATAACGAACTTTAGGTGCGCTCCGAAATATTTCAAAGTCCCAGCGACGTATTGCTTCGCCTCTTAGAACCGATTAGTCGAAAATTTTAACAATCATATTTTTGCATTCTGTACCGTGGATCCATCGTTAAACGCTATTAAACTAACGTCCGTGATGGTATAAATGCAGATTTTCGCTCCGTTTAGCCAAAATAACGAACTTTAGGTGCGCTCCGAAATATTTCAAAGTCCCAGCGGCGTATTGCTTCGCCTCTTAGAACCGATTAGTCGAAAATTTTAACAATCATATTTTTGCATTCTGTACCGTGGATCCATCGTTAAACGCTATTAAACTAACGTCCGTGATGGTATAAATGCAGATTTTCGCTCCGTTTAGCCAAAATAACGAACTTTAGGTGCGCTCCGAAATATTTCAAAGTCCCAGCGGCGTATTGCTTCGCCTCTTAGAACCGATTAGTCGAAAATTTTAACAATCATATTTTTGCATTCTGTACCGTGGATCCATCGTTAAACGCTATTAAACTAACGTCCGTGATGGTATAAATGCAGATTTTCGCTCCGTTTAGCCAAAATAACGAACTTTAGGTGCGCTCCGAAATATTTCAAAGTCCCAGCGGCGTATTGCTTCGCCTCTTAGAACCGATTAGTCGAAAATTTTAACAATCATATTTTTGCATTCTGTACCGTGGATCCATCGTTAAACGCTATTAAACTAACGTCCGTGATGGTATAAATGCAGATTTTCGCTCCGTTTAGCCAAAATAACGAACTTTAGGTGCGCTCCGAAATATTTCAAAGTCCCAGCGGCGTATTGCTTCGCCTCTTAGAACCGATTAGTCGAAAATTTTAACAATCATATTTTTGCATTCTGTACCGTGGATCCATCGTTAAACGCTATTGAACTAACGTCCGTGATGGTATAAATGCAGATTTTCGCTCCGTTTAGCCAAAATAACGAACTTTAGGTGCGCTCCGAAATATTTCAAAGTCCCAGCCGCGTATTGCTTT
>NW_027478233.1:12500-15000 GCF_051020975.1 Osmia lignaria lignaria | reverse complement strand
GACTACGATCAGGGGTACCGAAACGCTGTATTGATTGTAAACAACCATTTTTATCTTGGAGCGGAGCGTTCCTTTACTCGTTAGATTTGTCTTGTCGCGTGTGTATTCGCTTTTTCGACGCTTTTTAACCATTTAACTTGTTTAGCGAAGCTAAACGCACAGACAGACAAAAAAAAAGGAACAGCATCGCGCGTCAAACAGCGACGACCCATCTGAAGCGATCTTTCATTTATACACCGTTTGTAAACAGAGAGATGTATAAAGCGCGGGGAATCATTCGAAACCCTGGGGCTATTCGAGCTTGCATTTCAGCAAATTATCATCTCAAACATTTCACTCGTTTGCTTTTTCTAAATTTATAGGAGAGCTTCTTTCGTTTATTTTTGACACACCTTTCGTAAATATCGTTTCTGGCAACGTCGGGAGCGTGGATTTCTACAAGTGAACAATCGCGCCGATCCGATAACTTCCAGCAGGATGGAGAATCTTTATAGATTATCTTCCTAGAACTCGGTGCTTTCACGGGCGGTCGTTTATAAATTTTAACGAACGACTCGCGCGCCGTGACGCACTTGCGCTAGTTCGAAGAGATATTTCGAAATTTGTTTCTCTCCTTTAACGGCCTGCATTTAGTGTATCGGTTGCGATTTTCGTCACATCGTTTCCACGACAAACGCCGACGAACTGCCCAACTATCGCTCGTACGTTGCGACTCTTTCTTTGTTTATCGTTCATTCATTCTTTCAATTTCGTTCGATAATCCCGCTCCGAAACGTTCTACTTTCGTTGAACGACGGCGAGATGTTTAGAAAGAAATGAATTACTCTTTTTTCGAGAAGCAAACGCAAGCAGTCTTTTGTTAAGAAAACGACCCTCAGCCAGGCGTGGTCCAGGAATTGTATCCGTGGACCGCAATGTGCGTTCGAAATGTCGATGTTCATGTGTCCTGCAGTTCACACGTTGACGCGCAATTAGCTGCGTTCTTCATCGACCCACGAGCCAAGTGATCCACCGTTCAGGGTAATCGTAAAATTTTGTATTTCAAACTCTTTAGATCTTTAGAGTGTTATTTTCATTATTAACACGCATCACATTCGATACCCACATCACTCTCCCACCCGGCGCGTGCGGGAGAGCGAATTCGGGCGTCGCCAACGTATTTGTTTGTTTGTTCGATCGTTGACGACACGATCGCGTCCAAGGACGGAAACCGTCGGAGAAACGCCCAGTGGCACGCTCCTCTCGACGGTCGGGCGTAAAGTACATTTAAAAACCTTGAAAAGTACGAACGCACACAAGGAATGCGAGCGCGCGTCCTGTCGCTGAATCGTGGGTTGCGAGATTCGAACAGACACACGGCCGGCGACGATCGGTCTAACTAATGGACACATAGTTTTTCAAAGACTCGCTATCGTCGCTTCTCAGCCGGTCCGTAAACAACACACATCGATCAGGCGGACGCACGAATCTTACCACGGTGCGTGTTTCGTAGATTCCAGGTTACCCGCAAGTACCTCTCTCTCCCTCTCGAAAGAGGAATCTCGATCCGTCCTTTTTGGACAATGGAGAAATCTTTTTATCGCAACACGGATGGCAAAGAAACAACCAAAGCGTAGGAGCGTGGGGACGAGAGCGACGAAAAGAACGTCGCGAAAACAAAGTTTCGACGGTTGCTCGTTCTAATACATCGTAGTTTCAACTCTCTCAGTTTTAACCACTCCTAGACGCTTCGTAAACTTTTAACAATTCTTCGCCTCCGCGAGTTTCATTTCGAATAGAGCGAACGCAACACGGACCAAAAAAACTCCGGTGATGCCAGATCATTTAGCAAAGATCAGACGGCGGGTCATCTGTATTCCTTTTCTCTCTTTTTTATATCTTTCCATTTAACTAGGGTGTCGCAACGACGGGTACATTTATATATTTATATATATTGTATTTCAATTTTAATGATCCTTCACTTTCGGTTTGTAATAATATGATCCTTCTTTCATTTCGATCCTTCATATTGTAGGTTAACCAACAGAAGTTTGTTTTTTTACGACTTGTATTTTTGTGGTTTGTTTGTTTGTTTCTTACGACTTGTTTGTACCCGATCAAGTAGACGACGACCCATAAGTATAAGTTAGAGAGATAAAGGTCGAGAGACCTCACGCAAGCGTCTTTTACTTCCATTCACATCAGCCAGAGAGAAATGGTCCGGCGTCGTGCTCTTTGGCGCCGTTGGTCGCACAGTTTTTTTGCCGGCGGTTCCGAACGGACGGGAGAAACGCGATGAGTAATCAAAGCGACCTCCGCACGTAACCGTGTCGGTGTAATTTTACCGCATCGCAGCGTTTTGGTATTTGTTTCTTATTGGCTCGAACCCGAGATTTATGTGTTTTGTGTCATGTATATGGTATTATTTATTATATCTTTCTCGTTTTGTATAATTTTTGGTCCGAGCTCAATAAACTTTTATATCGCTTTATCAATGATCCATTCAGTTAGGTTTTCTCTT
>NW_027478233.1:0-10000 GCF_051020975.1 Osmia lignaria lignaria | reverse complement strand
TGACTTTTCTTAAATTCAGGGACGTAATTTTGTTCATAATTCAGTGGACTTTTGTGTATTTTATACTTTAAATATTTCCAAACAGTCTCCCTTCTAAAAGTGATAGAACGAATTTTCGTCTAACACTACTTTCTTGGTTCAAAAATTTTATACAATCTTATAACTTTTTCAGTTTTAACAAATTTTGGTTACAGACAGTTGATGCTCAGTTTGTACAAGTATGCAACATTTATAAGTGCATACAGGTCACCAGCCTTATATTACAAGGCTCACCACATATGGGCCATTCGGTCTTAGACACCGACCCGTGGTAATGCTGTGTGGAGATTAATAATAATCCGCAACGGAAAACCGGAACGAGAATAGTCGAGAAAGTATATTCTCGAGGAGCGGTAGACTGCTTTTCAACCGAAGTCATAAAAGAGCCACACGCTCGACGCTACTCCCGACCGGTCCGAGCGAACCGAAAGTGCCTTCCTATAAATACCGAACGGCCGGCCGCTAGGTCGGCGACGCATGGGCTTACGCCCAGGCGTATGCCTGTGCAAACCGCCGTGAGAGCGTACCATCCCGCCGGCACGGTAAAACTTAGACTGAAAATATCGTCGAACATATCCTTTCATTTTATAACGTTCTATACATGAAAATTAATAAATTAACATGCAGGACATAATAAATTCACATTCTCATGTAAATCATGGGTTTAATTAATATTTTAAAAAATTTTAAAACCGCCCAGAACCGATGAGATGAAAATATTAAAACGATATTTTTGCATTTTCTTACGGTAAAACATTAACAAATAAGCGACTATAGCAATATAAAACTCCATTTGTAATTTAATTAATCAAAATTAATATTTTTTTTTGATTTTTCAGCGATCCAGAACCGATGAGACGAAAACATTAAAACGATATTTTTGCATTTTCTTACGACAAAACATTAACAAATACGAGACTATAACAATATAAAACTACATATGTAATTTAATTAATCAAAATTAATAATTTTTTTTGATTTTTCAGTGATCCAGAACCGATAAGTCGAAAATTTTAACAATCATATTTTTGCATTCTGTACCGTGGATCCATCGTTAAACGCTATTAAACTAACGTCCGTGATGGTATAAATGCAGATTTTCGCTCCGTTTAGCCAAAATAACGAACTTTAGGTGCGCTCCGAAATATTTCAAAGTGCCAGCGGCGTATTGCTTCGCCTCTTAGAACCGATTAGTCGAAAATTTTAACAATCATATTTTTGCATTCTGTACCGTGGATCGATCGTTAAACGCTATTAAACTAGCGTCCGTGATGGTATAAATGCAGATTTTCGCTCCGTTTAGCCAAAATAACGAACTTTAGGTGCGCTCCGAAATATTTCAAAGTCCCAGCGGCGTATTGCTTCGCCTCTTAGAACCGATTAGTCGAAAATTTTAACAATCATATTTTTGCATTCTGTACCGTGGATCCATCGTTAAACGCTATTAAACTAACGTCCGTGATGGTATAAATGCAGATTTTCGCTCCGTTTAGCCAAAATAACGAACTTTAGGTGCGCTCCGAAATATTTCAAAGTCCCAGCGGCGTATTGCTTCGCCTCTTAGAACCGATTAGTCGAAAATTTTAACAATCATATTTTTGCATTCTGTACCGTGGATCGATCGTTAAACGCTATTGAACTAACGTCCGTGATGGTATAAATGCAGATTTTCGCTCCGTTTAGCCAAAATAACGAACTTTAAGTGCGCTCCGAAATATTTCAAAGTCCCAGCGGCGTATTGCTTCGCCTCTTAGAACCGATTAGTCGAAAATTTTAACAATCATATTTTTGCATTCTGTACCGTGGATCCATCGTTAAACGCTATTAAACTAACGTCCGTGATGGTATAAATGCAGATTTTCGCTCCGTTTAGCCAAAATAACGAACTTTAGGTGCGCTCCGAAATATTTCAAAGTCCCAGCGGCGTATTGCTTCGCCTCTTAGAACCGATTAGTCGAAAATTTTAACAATCATATTTTTGCATTCTGTACCGTGGATCGATCGTTAAACGCTATTGAACTAACGTCCGTGATGGTATAAATGCAGATTTTCGCTCCGTTTAGCCAAAATAACGAACTTTAAGTGCGCTCCGAAATATTTCAAAGTCCCAGCGGCGTATTGCTTCGCCTCTTAGAACCGATTAGTCGAAAATTTTAACAATCATATTTTTGCATTCTGTACCGTGGATCCATCGTTAAACGCTATTAAACTAACGTCCGTGATGGTATAAATGCAGATTTTCGCTCCGTTTAGCCAAAATAACGAACTTTAGGTGCGCTCCGAAATATTTCAAAGTCCCAGCGGCGTATTGCTTCGCCTCTTAGAACCGATTAGTCGAAAATTTTAACAATCATATTTTTGCATTCTGTACCGTGGATCCATCGTTAAACGCTATTAAACTAACGTCCGTGATGGTATAAATGCAGATTTTCGCTCCGTTTAGCCAAAATAACGAACTTTAGGTGCGCTCCGAAATATTTCAAAGTCCCAGCGGCGTATTGCTTCGCCTCTTAGAACCGATTAGTCGAAAATTTTAACAATCATATTTTTGCATTCTGTACCGTGGATCCATCGTTAAACGCTATTAAACTAACGTCCGTGATGGTATAAATGCAGATTTTCGCTCCGTTTAGCCAAAATAACGAACTTTAGGTGCGCTCCGAAATATTTCAAAGTCCCAGCGGCGTATTGCTTCGCCTCTTAGAACCGATTAGTCGAAAATTTTAACAATCATATTTTTGCATTCTGTACCGTGGATCGATCGTTAAACGCTATTGAACTAACGTCCGTGATGGTATAAATGCAGATTTTCGCTCCGTTTAGCCAAAATAACGAACTTTAAGTGCGCTCCGAAATATTTCAAAGTCCCAGCGGCGTATTGCTTCGCCTCTTAGAACCGATTAGTCGAAAATTTTAACAATCATATTTTTGCATTCTGTACCGTGGATCCATCGTTAAACGCTATTAAACTAACGTCCGTGATGGTATAAATGCAGATTTTCGCTCCGTTTAGCCAAAATAACGAACTTTAGGTGCGCTCCGAAATATTTCAAAGTCCCAGCGGCGTATTGCTTCGCCTCTTAGAACCGATTAGTCGAAAATTTTAACAATCATATTTTTGCATTCTGTACCGTGGATCCATCGTTAAACGCTATTAAACTAACGTCCGTGATGGTATAAATGCAGATTTTCGCTCCGTTTAGCCAAAATAACGAACTTTAGGTGCGCTCCGAAATATTTCAAAGTCCCAGCGGCGTATTGCTTCGCCTCTTAGAACCGATTAGTCGAAAATTTTAACAATCATATTTTTGCATTCTGTACCGTGGATCCATCGTTAAACGCTATTAAACTAACGTCCGTGATGGTATAAATGCAGATTTTCGCTCCGTTTAGCCAAAATAACGAACTTTAGGTGCGCTCCGAAATATTTCAAAGTCCCAGCGGCGTATTGCTTCGCCTCTTAGAACCGATTAGTCGAAAATTTTAACAATCATATTTTTGCATTCTGTACCGTGGATCGATCGTTAAACGCTATTGAACTAACGTCCGTGATGGTATAAATGCAGATTTTCGCTCCGTTTAGCCAAAATAACGAACTTTAAGTGCGCTCCGAAATATTTCAAAGTCCCAGCGGCGTATTGCTTCGCCTCTTAGAACCGATTAGTCGAAAATTTTAACAATCATATTTTTGCATTCTGTACCGTGGATCCATCGTTAAACGCTATTAAACTAACGTCCGTGATGGTATAAATGCAGATTTTCGCTCCGTTTAGCCAAAATAACGAACTTTAGGTGCGCTCCGAAATATTTCAAAGTCCCAGCGGCGTATTGCTTCGCCTCTTAGAACCGATTAGTCGAAAATTTTAACAATCATATTTTTGCATTCTGTACCGTGGATCCATCGTTAAACGCTATTAAACTAACGTCCGTGATGGTATAAATGCAGATTTTCGCTCCGTTTAGCCAAAATAACGAACTTTAGGTGCGCTCCGAAATATTTCAAAGTCCCAGCGGCGTATTGCTTCGCCTCTTAGAACCGATTAGTCGAAAATTTTAACAATCATATTTTTGCATTCTGTACCGTGGATCCATCGTTAAACGCTATTAAACTAACGTCCGTGATGGTATAAATGCAGATTTTCGCTCCGTTTAGCCAAAATAACGAACTTTAGGTGCGCTCCGAAATATTTCAAAGTCCCAGCGGCGTATTGCTTCGCCTCTTAGAACCGATTAGTCGAAAATTTTAACAATCATATTTTTGCATTCTGTACCGTGGATCGATCGTTAAACGCTATTGAACTAACGTCCGTGATGGTATAAATGCAGATTTTCGCTCCGTTTAGCCAAAATAACGAACTTTAAGTGCGCTCCGAAATATTTCAAAGTCCCAGCGGCGTATTGCTTCGCCTCTTAGAACCGATTAGTCGAAAATTTTAACAATCATATTTTTGCATTCTGTACCGTGGATCCATCGTTAAACGCTATTAAACTAACGTCCGTGATGGTATAAATGCAGATTTTCGCTCCGTTTAGCCAAAATAACGAACTTTAGGTGCGCTCCGAAATATTTCAAAGTCCCAGCGGCGTATTGCTTCGCCTCTTAGAACCGATTAGTCGAAAATTTTAACAATCATATTTTTGCATTCTGTACCGTGGATCCATCGTTAAACGCTATTAAACTAACGTCCGTGATGGTATAAATGCAGATTTTCGCTCCGTTTAGCCAAAATAACGAACTTTAGGTGCGCTCCGAAATATTTCAAAGTCCCAGCCGCGTATTGCTTCGCCTCTTAGAACCGATTAGTCGAAAATTTTAACAATCATATTTTTGCATTCTGTACCGTGGATCCATCGTTAAACGCTATTAAACTAACGTCCGTGATGGTATAAATGCAGATTTTCGCTCCGTTTAGCCAAAATAACGAACTTTAGGTGCGCTCCGAAATATTTCAAAGTCCCAGCGGCGTATTGCTTCGCCTCTTAGAACCGATTAGTCGAAAATTTTAACAATCATATTTTTGCATTCTGTACCGTGGATCCATCGTTAAACGCTATTAAACTAACGTCCGTGATGGTATAAATGCAGATTTTCGCTCCGTTTAGCCAAAATAACGAACTTTAGGTGCGCTCCGAAATATTTCAAAGTCCCAGCGGCGTATTGCTTCGCCTCTTAGAACCGATTAGTCGAAAATTTTAACAATCATATTTTTGCATTCTGTACCGTGGATCGATCGTTAAACGCTATTGAACTAACGTCCGTGATGGTATAAATGCAGATTTTCGCTCCGTTTAGCCAAAATAACGAACTTTAAGTGCGCTCCGAAATATTTCAAAGTCCTTTTTTATGTTATAGGCATTACTCATGGACATCTGTTTCGTTTCGTAGGCAACGGTCGTTTCTATTATATATGCTACGTCCTCTTTCAGTGCGACTAGATCCGGTACATATCTATTATCTTTAGTTGAAAATCGCGGTGCTTCTTCTATTTTAATGTTTTTATTTTCCAGAGATTTTTTCACTATTTTATTAATATTGTCGTGTCTATTGATACGATTGTAGTGGGTTACTGGACATCGCTGCAGCACGTGGTATAATGATTCACGCGTTCCTACGCATGACGCATTTCTGCAGTCAGCTTTAGGCATATACGGTGCACCTTTAGTTGGTAAAAGGCCAATTCTCAACTGGACTGCGCCAATATAGTCTCTACCTTTCCAATGGTCTGGTGGACTATATATCCATGATGAGATCCCAGGCGTCATCGAGGTTAAACCTTTGCCTAACGTGGTATTATGCAGCTGGTCGGCCCAGTATTGTTGGGTTGCATGTTTTGTTGCCATATTTACATTACATAACACTTTCTTCAATCGGTTTAATAATTGTTCCACAACTAACGCTCCTAACACTTTTTTTGTTTGATCGTCTCCACGTATTCTTAGTCGCTCAAGTCGTCGTAGGTAAACCGCAGGTATGTGTAATGTTAGTGATGGTATCCCTAGTCCGCCGTTCCTAAGTGGGGCATGAATATAAGGCGTAGGAGTAGTAATTGGTAGATGTAACACTGTCTTCACAAATTTTATTATACAGTTATCTATATATTTAAGTTTCTTTTTATTAATGTCCATACTTTGTAAACTATGGTGTAAACGCGGAATTAAATATCTTTGTAAAATGTTAAGTTTTTGCCATGGTTTTAGCGGGCTCATTTTTAATTTAGTTAGCATATTTTCTAGGTTGGAGGGTGATGGTGCTATGACTCCGTAGTGTTTAAAGTTGTACCCTAAGTATTTGAGCTGTGATGCAACTCCTAATGTTGGTACTGGAGTGCCATTTATACGTAAGTATGAGCGTGTATCAACCACTAAGCGTTTCGTGCCCGGCACGATTAAGTTCTGGAACGCTGCGCATTTTAATGGGTTCGCTGTAAGTCCATGCTTCATGAAGAAGTTTTCAACAACTGTAATATGGGTGGACATGATTTTCGGATTCGGTGCGAGGATTACAATATCGTCCGCGAACGCCATAGCTGTTATTTTGGCACCATTGACCTCTATGCCTTCGCGCTGGTCTAATTTGCGCAATAAGTCATCTATTACTAAATTGAACAAGAATCCTGACATGGGGTCGCCTTGCTTTACTCCACGATTTATATTAATCGGCGCGGATCGAGAGCCATGACACTCTAGAATAGTAGTTACGTCTTTGTATGTATTTTCAATGTACTCTATTGTGTGAGAATCTATTCCTTTTTTATTTAGTGCATCTATTATCGATGTTATATTTACAGAATCGAATGCTTTTGCAAGATCTATTGATAAAATAGTGAATGGTTTGGCTTTGCGTCTATTCATTTTGATTATAGTTTGTAGGATTGTACTATTAGCCATTATGCCATCTGTTTTAGTGAAACCTCTTTGAGCACTTGAGAGACGTATGTGATCTTCTAAACGAGTAACCACTATCTTATTAAGTAGGCGGAGTATTCTACTCGATATTGTGATAGGGCGCCACTGTTTGGGGTCGGTAAGATCCCCGGCTTTAGGCAACAGTGTTGTCCTATTTAATCGCAAGATGGGGGGCAAGGTCTTCGTACCCCACATAATATTCAGTAAGGCATGCAGGTCATGTCGCGGCATACTGCGAAGGATTTTTCGGTCGATCATATCTACACCAGGAGCAGATTCTTTTAATTTTGACAACTGTTCATGTATTTCAACATATGTTATGGGGTAGCATAAGTTAGTTAGTTTATTTAGCCTATGTTTTGTGGGTTTCCATCCTAATTCATTTTTTTCAAACAGTTTTTTATAGTATTCAGTAAATTTATCCATCGGAGGTGCTTGTTTTACATTAAGCTCATTACTGGTAAGTATATATTCTGCTACCTGGCTGGGATTTGTTTTATATAATTTTTGTATACGCGCGTAATCGCTTGATTTTCTTTTAGCCCGGTTTCCAATTCGTTTTTCGTAGGTTTTAATGTATTTTCCATTTCGTTTGCTGCTTTTGTTATTGTTTCTATGCATGTTATTTTTATTTTTGTTTTTATTTCTTATTTTACTGGTTTTATCGGTCGAGTTTTTACTATTGCATGCATTATTATTTTGTATTGTGTTTGTAGGAATAGCTTTTATATATTCGTCTAACATGGTCATAATATTCGTTATTGGAGCATTTCCCAGTACAGCTTCAATAATACGAGACATTTCATTTGTTGTTTCAGTACGAAGTTCCTGCAAGAGATGACAAATTTCTTGAGATGGTATTACTCTACATGATTCAGCCACATCTCCAACATGGCATTCACCTGACGACGGTTCTTGCACAGCATCTCTGTTTGGAATATCCTCTAGTCTTGTCAGCACTACCCTGGGTGTTAGCGGGCATATTTTGCGTATATCTTCCATGGCTGCATCTTCGATCTGTTTAGTAAGGTATGTTTTATATATTTCTCTATTTCTTAACTTCTTTATGCCTTCAATCGGTCGTCCGGAGATATCAGATAATATTTTAATAATGTCTTTTTTTAACATGTTTTGTCTATTGGGTATTTTGGCTTCGTGGTATGCAATCATTCTGATTTCACCATCTGTATATTGCGATCTTGATGCGGCTATTCGTTTGTCTCGTAATTCTAAGTCTGTATTATTATACTGTTCAGTGTGTGTTTTACGTTGGTGTTGACGTAAACCGGCATAAGTTTTGTAGGACTTCTTACATATGCCACACGTGTAACCGTTGAGTTGTATTGGTGGTGCATTACAGCGCCATTTATGCTGGGTTATACTCGAGGTTGGTCGGCCACTCAAATCTATCTTACATGATGGACAGGTATTTGTGTTATGATCCAAATCGTAATCCTTTTTTGCATTGCCTTTGTCGTCGTAAGCCAGAGAGCTGCTTGCTCCCTGGGTAGAAGGATCCACCAATGCTGCCGCCACTGCTCGGGACCGGCAGCGTCCGAGGCTTGTTTCATTTTTCTTTGGTGCAATATAATTTGCCCGAGGGCATGAACCAAACGGGCTGCAAACCCGAGAGGTCCATTGGGCTTTCGCCCGGGTCGCCGCACTCCGTTTAGCCATGGAGTCATTTGACCACCATGTTACCGGCAGGTACCCCGAGGAGGTAGGTAGTGCGACTTGGACGGGAGAGGCTGAGGGGCCAAAGGCCTGTATTACGCATCACCGTCCCTGTAACTACGACTCTCAAAAGCGACCACGTCGCGCTCACGGTGTCACTCGATGTTAAGTGGCTCCCGATCCCTCCGCACCTCCACGAGGTGGGAGCTGGGCAACGTTCAGTTGGCAACAACTGAACGGCTGAGCCGGAGGGAAGACACCGTGAGCGCGACGAGGCCCCTTAAGAGAGTCATAGTTACTCCCGCCGTTTACCCGCGCTTTTTTGAATTTCTTCACGTTGACATTCAGAGCACTGGGCAGAAATCACATTGCGTCATCACCCGTGAGGGCCATCGCAATGCTTTGTTTTAATTAGACAGTCGGATTCCCCTAGTCCGTGCCAGTTCTGAGCTAAGCGTTGAATGGCGGCCGAAGAAGCGACCACGACGGCGTTAACCGCCACGGAAGCCTCGCAGCAAGGAAGATCCGCGGGAGGCCAAGGCACGGGACCGAGCTCGGATCCCGGGACGCGACCGAAGTCGCCAACCGTTCACCTCGCCCAGGCCCGGCACGTCAGCCAGACCCGCTTCCCGACCAAGCCCGACACGCCCCGCTCCTCAGAGCCAATCCTTATTCCGAAGTTACGGATCCAATTTGCCGACTTCCCTTACCTACATTAATCTATCGACTAGAGGCTCTTCACCTTGGAGACCTGCTGCGGATATGGGTACGAACCGGCGCGACACCTCCACGTGGCCCTCTCCTGGATTTTCAAGGTCCGAGGGGAAGATCCAGACACCGCCGCAACTGCGGTGCTCTTCGCGTTCCAAACCCTATCTCCCTGCTAGAGGTTTCCAGGGAACTCGAACGCTTATACAGAAAAGAAAACTCTTCCCAGATCTCCCGACGGCGTCTCCAGGTCATTTTGGGTTACCCCGACGAACACTCTTACGAGGGCCCGAATGGTATGCGGTTCCGCTGCCGGGTTCCGGAATAGGAACCGGATTCCCTTTCGCCCAATGGGTGTGCATCTCTGCAACTACTTCTTATAAATTCGATTTAGCCATATTTAACAGTTTTGTTGTTGCTTTTTAACTGAGAGCTTTAGGACACCTCATTTACATAGGATTTCTCTTAGGGCTTAGGATCGACTGACTCGTGTGCAACGGCTGTTCACACGAAACCCTTCTCCACGTCAGTCCTCCAGGGCCTCGCTGGAGTATTTGCTACTACCACCAAGATCTGCACCGACGGCGGCTCCAGGCAGGCTCACGCCCAGACCCTTCTGCGCACACCGCCGCGACCCTCCTACTCGTCAGGGCTTCATGGAGGACCAAATTTT
>NW_027478232.1:37500-40000 GCF_051020975.1 Osmia lignaria lignaria | reverse complement strand
AGCTTTAAGCCATGCGAGACATTGAAATGCTGTTTTAACGGGAGCATGCATAATTGCTGCAAACATACTTTTATCACAAGTTCTAGCCACGCCACGGAGGCTTCGAAGTTCCTTCACCATTCGCTTTCCTCTCTTTTGTTACACAGTTTCAGACTACGATCAGGGGTACCGAAACGCTGTATTGATTGTAAACAACCATTTTTATCTTGGAGCGGAGCGTTCCTTTACTCGTTAGATTTGTCTTGTCGCGTGTGTATTCGCTTTTTCGACGCTTTTTAACCATTTAACTTGTTTAGCGAAGCTAAACGCACAGACAGACAAAAAAAAAGGAACAGCATCGCGCGTCAAACAGCGACGACCCATCTGAAGCGATCTTTCATTTATACACCGTTTGTAAACAGAGAGATGTATAAAGCGCGGGGAATCATTCGAAACCCTGGGGCTATTCGAGCTTGCATTTCAGCAAATTATCATCTCAAACATTTCACTCGTTTGCTTTTTCTAAATTTATAGGAGAGCTTCTTTCGTTTATTTTTGACACACCTTTCGTAAATATCGTTTCTGGCAACGTCAGGAGCGTGGATTTCTACAAGTGAACAATCGCGCCGATCCGATAACTTCCAGCAGGATGGAGAATCTTTATAGATTATCTTCCGAGAACTCGGTGCTTTCACGGGCGGTCGTTTATAAATTTTAACGAACGACTCGCGCGCCGTGACGCACTTGCGCTAGTTCGAAGAGATATTTCGAAATTTGTTTCTCTCCTTTAACGGCCTGCATTTAGTGTATCGGTTGCGATTTTCGTCACATCGTTTCCACGACAAACGCCGACGAACTGCCCAACTATCGCTCGTACGTTGCGACTCTTTCTTTGTTTATCGTTCATTCATTCTTTCAATTTCGTTCGATAATCCCGCTCCGAAACGTTCTACTTTCGTTGAACGACGGCGAGATGTTTAGAAAGAAATGAATTACTCTTTTTTCGAGAAGCAAACGCAAGCAGTCTTTTGTTAAGAAAACGACCCTCAGCCAGGCGTGGTCCAGGAATTGTATCCGTGGACCGCAATGTGCGTTCGAAATGTCGATGTTCATGTGTCCTGCAGTTCACACGTTGACGCGCAATTAGCTGCGTTCTTCATCGACCCACGAGCCAAGTGATCCACCGTTCAGGGTAATCGTAAAATTTTGTATTTCAAACTCTTTAGATCTTTAGAGTGTTATTTTCATTATTAACACGCATCACATTCGATACCCACATCACTCTCCCACCCGGCGCGTGCGGGAGAGCGAATTCGGGCGTCGCCAACGTATTTGTTTGTTTGTTCGATCGTTGACGACACGATCGCGTCCAAGGACGGAAACCGTCGGAGAAACGCCCAGTGGCACGCTCCTCTCGACGGTCGGGCGTAAAGTACATTTAAAAACCTTGAAAAGTACGAACGCACACAAGGAATGCGAGCGCGCGTCCTGTCGCTGAATCGTGGGTTGCGAGATTCGAACAGACACACGGCCGGCGACGATCGGTCTAACTAATGGACACATAGTTTTTCAAAGACTCGCTATCGTCGCTTCTCAGCCGGTCCGTAAACAACACACATCGATCAGGCGGACGCACGAATCTTACCACGGTGCGTGTTTCGTAGATTCCAGGTTACCCGCAAGTACCTCTCTCTCCCTCTCGAAAGAGGAATCTCGATCCGTCCTTTTTGGACAATGGAGAAATCTTTTTATCGCAACACGGATGGCAAAGAAACAACCAAAGCGTAGGAGCGTGGGGACGAGAGCGACGAAAAGAACGTCGCGAAAACAAAGTTTCGACGGTTGCTCGTTCTAATACATCGTAGTTTCAACTCTCTCAGTTTTAACCACTCCTAGACGCTTCGTAAACTTTTAACAATTCTTCGCCTCCGCGAGTTTCATTTCGAATAGAGCGAACGCAACACGGACCAAAAAAACTCCGGTGATGCCAGATCATTTAGCAAAGATCAGACGGCGGGTCATCTGTATTCCTTTTCTCTCTTTTTTATATCTTTCCATTTAACTAGGGTGTCGCAACGACGGGTACATTTATATATTTATATATATTGTATTTCAATTTTAATGATCCTTCACTTTCGGTTTGTAATAATATGATCCTTCTTTCATTTCGATCCTTCATATTGTAGGTTAACCAACAGAAGTTTGTTTTTTTACGACTTGTATTTTTGTGGTTTGTTTGTTTGTTTCTTACGACTTGTTTGTACCCGATCAAGTAGACGACGACCCATAAGTATAAGTTAGAGAGATAAAGGTCGAGAGACCTCACGCAAGCGTCTTTTACTTCCATTCACATCAGCCAGAGAGAAATGGTCCGGCGTCGTGCTCTTTGGCGCCGTTGGTCGCACAGTTTTTTTGCCGGCGGTTCCGAACGGACGGGAGAAACGCGATGAGTAATCAAAGCGACCTCCGCACGTAACCGTGTCGGTGTAATTTTACCGCATCGCAGCGTTTTGGTATTTGT
>NW_027478232.1:32500-35000 GCF_051020975.1 Osmia lignaria lignaria | reverse complement strand
TAAATGTACATATTAGATATGTTGGAATCTCTCTCCTTTAGAAGTTTCCCCAGCCTTAAAACTTCTTTCATTTTTACTCCTCTCTCCATACTTATTTTCCTCTCTGAACGTATCAGAGAGGATTTTATTTCTGACACCTCTTGACTTTTCTTAAATTCAGGGACGTAATTTTGTTCATAATTCAGTGGACTTTTGTGTATTTTATACTTTAAATATTTCCAAACAGTCTCCCTTCTAAAAGTGATAGAACGAATTTTCGTCTAACACTACTTTCTTGGTTCAAAAATTTTATACAATCTTATAACTTTTTCAGTTTTAACAAATTTTGGTTACAGACAGTTGATGCTCAGTTTGTACAAGTATGCAACATTTATAAGTGCATACAGGTCACCAGCCTTATATTACAAGGCTCACCACATATGGGCCATTCGGTCTTAGACACCGACCCGTGGTAATGCTGTGTGGAGATTAATAATAATCCGCAACGGAAAACCGGAACGAGAATAGTCGAGAAAGTATATTCTCGAGGAGCGGTAGACTGCTTTTCAACCGAAGTCATAAAAGAGCCACACGCTCGACGCTACTCCCGACCGGTCCGAGCGAACCGAAAGTGCCTTCCTATAAATACCGAACGGCCGGCCGCTAGGTCGGCGACGCATGGGCTTACGCCCAGGCGTATGCCTGTGCAAACCGCCGTGAGAGCGTACCATCCCGCCGGCACGGTAAAACTTAGACTGAAAATATCGTCGAACATATCCTTTCATTTTATAACGTTCTATACATGAAAATTAATAAATTAACATGCAGGACATAATAAATTCACATTCTCATGTAAATCATGGGTTTAATTAATATTTTAAAAAATTTTAAAACCGCCCAGAACCGATGAGATGAAAATATTAAAACGATATTTTTGCATTTTCTTACGGTAAAACATTAACAAATAAGCGACTATAGCAATATAAAACTCCATTTGTAATTTAATTAATCAAAATTAATATTTTTTTTTGATTTTTCAGCGATCCAGAACCGATGAGACGAAAACATTAAAACGATATTTTTGCATTTTCTTACGACAAAACATTAACAAATACGAGACTATAACAATATAAAACTACATATGTAATTTAATTAATCAAAATTAATAATTTTTTTTGATTTTTCAGTGATCCAGAACCGATAAGTCGAAAATTTTAACAATCATATTTTTGCATTCTGTACCGTGGATCCATCGTTAAACGCTATTAAACTAACGTCCGTGATGGTATAAATGCAGATTTTCGCTCCGTTTAGCCAAAATAACGAACTTTAGGTGCGCTCCGAAATATTTCAAAGTCCCAGCGGCGTATTGCTTCGCCTCTTAGAACCGATTAGTCGAAAACTTTAACAATCATATTTTTGCATTCTGTACCGTGGATCGATCGTTAAACGCTATTAAACTAGCGTCCGTGATGGTATAAATGCAGATTTTCGCTCCGTTTAGCCAAAATAACGAACTTTAGGTGCGCTCCGAAATATTTCAAAGTCCCAGCGGCGTATTGCTTCGCCTCTTAGAACCGATTAGTCGAAAATTTTAACAATCATATTTTTGCATTCTGTACCGTGGATCCATCGTTAAACGCTATTAAACTAACGTCCGTGATGGTATAAATGCAGATTTTCGCTCCGTTTAGCCAAAATAACGAACTTTAGGTGCGCTCCGAAATATTTCAAAGTCCCAGCGGCGTATTGCTTCGCCTCTTAGAACCGATTAGTCGAAAATTTTAACAATCATATTTTTGCATTCTGTACCGTGGATCGATCGTTAAACGCTATTAAACTAACGTCCGTGATGGTATAAATGCAGATTTTCGCTCCGTTTAGCCAAAATAACGAACTTTAGGTGCGCTCCGAAATATTTCAAAGTCCCAGCGGCGTATTGCTTCGCCTCTTAGAACCGATTAGTCGAAAATTTTAACAATCATATTTTTGCATTCTGTACCGTGGATCGATCGTTAAACGCTATTAAACTAACGTCCGTGATGGTATAAATGCAGATTTTCGCTCCGTTTAGCCAAAATAACGAACTTTAGGTGCGCTCCGAAATATTTCAAAGTCCCAGCGGCGTATTGCTTCGCCTCTTAGAACCGATTAGTCGAAAATTTTAACAATCATATTTTTGCATTCTGTACCGTGGATCGATCGTTAAACGCTATTAAACTAACGTCCGTGATGGTATAAATGCAGATTTTCGCTCCGTTTAGCCAAAATAACGAACTTTAGGTGCGCTCCGAAATATTTCAAAGTCCCAGCGGCGTATTGCTTCGCCTCTTAGAACCGATTAGTCGAAAATTTTAACAATCATATTTTTGCATTCTGTACCGTGGATCGATCGTTAAACGCTATTAAACTAACGTCCGTGATGGTATAAATGCAGATTTTCGCTCCGTTTAGCCAAAATAACGAACTTTAGGTGCGCTCCGAAATATTTCAAAGTCCCAGCGGCGTATTGCTTCGCCTC
>NW_027478232.1:22500-27500 GCF_051020975.1 Osmia lignaria lignaria | reverse complement strand
GTACTCATTCCGATTACGGGGCCTCGGATGAGTCCCGTATCGTTATTTTTCGTCACTACCTCCCCGTGCCGGGAGTGGGTAATTTGCGCGCCTGCTGCCTTCCTTGGATGTGGTAGCCGTTTCTCAGGCTCCCTCTCCGGAATCGAACCCTGATTCCCCGTTACCCGTTACAACCATGGTAGGCGTAGAACCTACCATCGACAGTTGATAAGGCAGACATTTGAAAGATCCGTCGTCGGTGCTAGATGACCATACGATCAGCACAAAGTTATTCAGAGTCACCAAAGCCGACGATGGACGAACGGACAAGCCGTCCGCCACCGATTGGTTTTGATCTAATAAAAGCATTCCTCCCATCTCTGGGTGGAATTCTGGTTTGCATGTATTAGCTCTAGAATTACCAAGTAATGTTTTGTACGATCTAAGAAACCAAAACTGATTTAATGAGCCATTCGCGGTTTCACCTTAATTCGGTATGTACTTAGACATGCATGGCTTAATCTTTGAGACAAGCATATGACTACTGGCAGGATCAACCAGGGAGCTTAGTTATTATTGTAAATTTAAATTTTCGTCGTCGGCCCTCCCTGTAAGACCGATCGACGTTAAGCCATTTCTCTTTTGTATGTAACACACATTTCATAAATTTTGTACCTCTTATAGAGGCCAAATATTCTCCTCCTCCTCTCATAAAGCACGAAAATCACTTTCACGCCGTGCATCCATCGTGCAAGCACGTAGACCACACACGCTGGACAATATAATAAAAGATAGCGCGGACAGTGGCATGCTATACAAATCGAGAAAGCGCGTACAGTGATCATGCTGGTCATTTTGCCACCAAATTTTATAATCTTTATCATTAGAGCGGGCCCACCAACCTCGTCTCTGTACTTTATACATTTCTCCTCCATCTGCACACACCTTTTCAAACATTAACGGAGAGAGTTCCTTGGACTTGCTTTAAATGTACATATTAGATATGTTGGAATCTCTCTCCTTTAGAAGTTTCCCCAGCCTTAAAACTTCTTTCATTTTTACTCCTCTCTCCATACTTATTTTCCTCTCTGAACGTATCAGAGAGGATTTTATTTCTGACACCTCTTGACTTTTCTTAAATTCAGGGACGTAATTTTGTTCATAATTCAGTGGACTTTTGTGTATTTTATACTTTAAATATTTCCAAACAGTCTCCCTTCTAAAAGTGATAGAACGAATTTTCGTCTAACACTACTTTCTTGGTTCAAAAATTTTATACAATCTTATAACTTTTTCAGTTTTAACAAATTTTGGTTACAGACAGTTGATGCTCAGTTTGTACAAGTATGCAACATTTATAAGTGCATACAGGTCACCAGCCTTATATTACAAGGCTCACCACATATGGGCCATTCGGTCTTAGACACCGACCCGTGGTAATGCTGTGTGGAGATTAATAATAATCCGCAACGGAAAACCGGAACGAGAATAGTCGAGAAAGTATATTCTCGAGGAGCGGTAGACTGCTTTTCAACCGAAGTCATAAAAGAGCCACACGCTCGACGCTACTCCCGACCGGTCCGAGCGAACCGAAAGTGCCTTCCTATAAATACCGAACGGCCGGCCGCTAGGTCGGCGACGCATGGGCTTACGCCCAGGCGTATGCCTGTGCAAACCGCCGTGAGAGCGTACCATCCCGCCGGCACGGTAAAACTTAGACTGAAAATATCGTCGAACATATCCTTTCATTTTATAACGTTCTATACATGAAAATTAATAAATTAACATGCAGGACATAATAAATTCACATTCTCATGTAAATCATGGGTTTAATTAATATTTTAAAAAATTTTAAAACCGCCCAGAACCGATGAGATGAAAATATTAAAACGATATTTTTGCATTTTCTTACGGTAAAACATTAACAAATAAGCGACTATAGCAATATAAAACTCCATTTGTAATTTAATTAATCAAAATTAATATTTTTTTTTGATTTTTCAGCGATCCAGAACCGATGAGACGAAAACATTAAAACGATATTTTTGCATTTTCTTACGACAAAACATTAACAAATACGAGACTATAACAATATAAAACTACATATGTAATTTAATTAATCAAAATTAATAATTTTTTTTGATTTTTCAGTGATCCAGAACCGATAAGTCGAAAATTTTAACAATCATATTTTTGCATTCTGTACCGTGGATCCATCGTTAAACGCTATTAAACTAACGTCCGTGATGGTATAAATGCAGATTTTCGCTCCGTTTAGCCAAAATAACGAACTTTAGGTGCGCTCCGAAATATTTCAAAGTCCCAGCGGCGTATTGCTTCGCCTCTTAGAACCGATTAGTCGAAAACTTTAACAATCATATTTTTGCATTCTGTACCGTGGATCGATCGTTAAACGCTATTAAACTAGCGTCCGTGATGGTATAAATGCAGATTTTCGCTCCGTTTAGCCAAAATAACGAACTTTAGGTGCGCTCCGAAATATTTCAAAGTCCCAGCGGCGTATTGCTTCGCCTCTTAGAACCGATTAGTCGAAAATTTTAACAATCATATTTTTGCATTCTGTACCGTGGATCCATCGTTAAACGCTATTAAACTAACGTCCGTGATGGTATAAATGCAGATTTTCGCTCCGTTTAGCCAAAATAACGAACTTTAGGTGCGCTCCGAAATATTTCAAAGTCCCAGCGGCGTATTGCTTCGCCTCTTAGAACCGATTAGTCGAAAATTTTAACAATCATATTTTTGCATTCTGTACCGTGGATCGATCGTTAAACGCTATTAAACTAACGTCCGTGATGGTATAAATGCAGATTTTCGCTCCGTTTAGCCAAAATAACGAACTTTAGGTGCGCTCCGAAATATTTCAAAGTCCCAGCGGCGTATTGCTTCGCCTCTTAGAACCGATTAGTCGAAAATTTTAACAATCATATTTTTGCATTCTGTACCGTGGATCGATCGTTAAACGCTATTAAACTAACGTCCGTGATGGTATAAATGCAGATTTTCGCTCCGTTTAGCCAAAATAACGAACTTTAGGTGCGCTCCGAAATATTTCAAAGTCCCAGCGGCGTATTGCTTCGCCTCTTAGAACCGATTAGTCGAAAATTTTAACAATCATATTTTTGCATTCTGTACCGTGGATCGATCGTTAAACGCTATTAAACTAACGTCCGTGATGGTATAAATGCAGATTTTCGCTCCGTTTAGCCAAAATAACGAACTTTAGGTGCGCTCCGAAATATTTCAAAGTCCCAGCGGCGTATTGCTTCGCCTCTTAGAACCGATTAGTCGAAAATTTTAACAATCATATTTTTGCATTCTGTACCGTGGATCGATCGTTAAACGCTATTAAACTAACGTCCGTGATGGTATAAATGCAGATTTTCGCTCCGTTTAGCCAAAATAACGAACTTTAGGTGCGCTCCGAAATATTTCAAAGTCCCAGCGGCGTATTGCTTCGCCTCTTAGAACCGATTAGTCGAAAATTTTAACAATCATATTTTTGCATTCTGTACCGTGGATCCATCGTTAAACGCTATTAAACTAACGTCCGTGATGGTATAAATGCAGATTTTCGCTCCGTTTAGCCAAAATAACGAACTTTAGGTGCGCTCCGAAATATTTCAAAGTCCCAGCGGCGTATTGCTTCGCCTCTTAGAACCGATTAGTCGAAAATTTTAACAATCATATTTTTGCATTCTGTACCGTGGATCGATCGTTAAACGCTATTAAACTAGCGTCCGTGATGGTATAAATGCAGATTTTCGCTCCGTTTAGCCAAAATAACGAACTTTAGGTGCGCTCCGAAATATTTCAAAGTCCCAGCGGCGTATTGCTTCGCCTCTTAGAACCGATTAGTCGAAAATTTTAACAATCATATTTTTGCATTCTGTACCGTGGATCCATCGTTAAACGCTATTAAACTAACGTCCGTGATGGTATAAATGCAGATTTTCGCTCCGTTTAGCCAAAATAACGAACTTTAGGTGCGCTCCGAAATATTTCAAAGTCCCAGCGGCGTATTGCTTCGCCTCTTAGAACCGATTAGTCGAAAATTTTAACAATCATATTTTTGCATTCTGTACCGTGGATCGATCGTTAAACGCTATTAAACTAACGTCCGTGATGGTATAAATGCAGATTTTCGCTCCGTTTAGCCAAAATAACGAACTTTAGGTGCGCTCCGAAATATTTCAAAGTCCCAGCGGCGTATTGCTTCGCCTCTTAGAACCGATTAGTCGAAAATTTTAACAATCATATTTTTGCATTCTGTACCGTGGATCCATCGTTAAACGCTATTAAACTAACGTCCGTGATGGTATAAATGCAGATTTTCGCTCCGTTTAGCCAAAATAACGAACTTTAGGTGCGCTCCGAAATATTTCAAAGTCCCAGCCGCGTATTGCTTTGCCCCGAAATTTTTCAAAGTTCCAGCGGCGTGTTGCTTTCAAAGTGCCTCCCTCTAAATACCGATCGGCAGGCCGCTAGGTCGGCGACGCACGGGCTTACGCCCAGGCGTATACGGGAGCAAATCGCCGTGAGAGCGTGCGATTTTGACTTTCGCAATAAGATAGTCTCCTTTATGAAAAGGAGCGTACACGTCTCCCAAAAAAAAAAACAGTTTCATGACGATCAATGTAGTTCTTGATCGAAATGTATCATAGGACGAAGATTTTATCGAAAAGTACGAACTTTGGCGACGCATCGAAATTTTTCAAAGTTCCAACGGCGTGTTGCTTTCAAAGTGCCTCCCTCTAAATACCGATCGGCAGGCCGCTAGGTCGGCGACGCACGGGCTTACGCCCAGGCGTATACGGGAGCAAATCGCCGTGAGAGCGTGCGATTTTGACTTTCGCAATAAGATAGTCTCCTTTATGAAAAGGAGCGTACACGTCTCCCAAAAAAAAAAACAGTTTCATGACGATCAATGTAGTTCTTGATCGAAATGTATCATAGGACGAAGATTTTATCGAAAAGTACGAACTTTGGCGACGCATCGA
>NW_027478232.1:15000-17500 GCF_051020975.1 Osmia lignaria lignaria | reverse complement strand
AGAGCCACACGCTCGACGCTACTCCCGACCGGTCCGAGCGAACCGAAAGTGCCTTCCTATAAATACCGAACGGCCGGCCGCTAGGTCGGCGACGCATGGGCTTACGCCCAGGCGTATGCCTGTGCAAACCGCCGTGAGAGCGTACCATCCCGCCGGCACGGTAAAACTTAGACTGAAAATATCGTCGAACATATCCTTTCATTTTATAACGTTCTATACATGAAAATTAATAAATTAACATGCAGGACATAATAAATTCACATTCTCATGTAAATCATGGGTTTAATTAATATTTTAAAAAATTTTAAAACCGCCCAGAACCGATGAGATGAAAATATTAAAACGATATTTTTGCATTTTCTTACGGTAAAACATTAACAAATAAGCGACTATAGCAATATAAAACTCCATTTGTAATTTAATTAATCAAAATTAATATTTTTTTTTGATTTTTCAGCGATCCAGAACCGATGAGACGAAAACATTAAAACGATATTTTTGCATTTTCTTACGACAAAACATTAACAAATACGAGACTATAACAATATAAAACTACATATGTAATTTAATTAATCAAAATTAATAATTTTTTTTGATTTTTCAGTGATCCAGAACCGATAAGTCGAAAATTTTAACAATCATATTTTTGCATTCTGTACCGTGGATCCATCGTTAAACGCTATTAAACTAACGTCCGTGATGGTATAAATGCAGATTTTCGCTCCGTTTAGCCAAAATAACGAACTTTAGGTGCGCTCCGAAATATTTCAAAGTCCCAGCGGCGTATTGCTTCGCCTCTTAGAACCGATTAGTCGAAAACTTTAACAATCATATTTTTGCATTCTGTACCGTGGATCGATCGTTAAACGCTATTAAACTAGCGTCCGTGATGGTATAAATGCAGATTTTCGCTCCGTTTAGCCAAAATAACGAACTTTAGGTGCGCTCCGAAATATTTCAAAGTCCCAGCGGCGTATTGCTTCGCCTCTTAGAACCGATTAGTCGAAAATTTTAACAATCATATTTTTGCATTCTGTACCGTGGATCCATCGTTAAACGCTATTAAACTAACGTCCGTGATGGTATAAATGCAGATTTTCGCTCCGTTTAGCCAAAATAACGAACTTTAGGTGCGCTCCGAAATATTTCAAAGTCCCAGCGGCGTATTGCTTCGCCTCTTAGAACCGATTAGTCGAAAATTTTAACAATCATATTTTTGCATTCTGTACCGTGGATCGATCGTTAAACGCTATTAAACTAACGTCCGTGATGGTATAAATGCAGATTTTCGCTCCGTTTAGCCAAAATAACGAACTTTAGGTGCGCTCCGAAATATTTCAAAGTCCCAGCGGCGTATTGCTTCGCCTCTTAGAACCGATTAGTCGAAAATTTTAACAATCATATTTTTGCATTCTGTACCGTGGATCGATCGTTAAACGCTATTGAACTAACGTCCGTGATGGTATAAATGCAGATTTTCGCTCCGTTTAGCCAAAATAACGAACTTTAGGTGCGCTCCGAAATATTTCAAAGTCCCAGCGGCGTATTGCTTCGCCTCTTAGAACCGATTAGTCGAAAATTTTAACAATCATATTTTTGCATTCTGTACCGTGGATCGATCGTTAAACGCTATTAAACTAACGTCCGTGATGGTATAAATGCAGATTTTCGCTCCGTTTAGCCAAAATAACGAACTTTAGGTGCGCTCCGAAATATTTCAAAGTCCCAGCGGCGTATTGCTTCGCCTCTTAGAACCGATTAGTCGAAAATTTTAACAATCATATTTTTGCATTCTGTACCGTGGATCGATCGTTAAACGCTATTAAACTAACGTCCGTGATGGTATAAATGCAGATTTTCGCTCCGTTTAGCCAAAATAACGAACTTTAGGTGCGCTCCGAAATATTTCAAAGTCCCAGCGGCGTATTGCTTCGCCTCTTAGAACCGATTAGTCGAAAATTTTAACAATCATATTTTTGCATTCTGTACCGTAGATCCATCGTTAAACGCTATTAAACTAACGTCCGTGATGGTATAAATGCAGATTTTCGCTCCGTTTAGCCAAAATAACGAACTTTAGGTGCGCTCCGAAATATTTCAAAGTCCCAGCGGCGTATTGCTTCGCCTCTTAGAACCGATTAGTCGAAAATTTTAACAATCATATTTTTGCATTCTGTACCGTGGATCGATCGTTAAACGCTATTAAACTAGCGTCCGTGATGGTATAAATGCAGATTTTCGCTCCGTTTAGCCAAAATAACGAACTTTAGGTGCGCTCCGAAATATTTCAAAGTCCCAGCGGCGTATTGCTTCGCCTCTTAGAACCGATTAGTCGAAAATTTTAACAATCATATTTTTGCATTCTGTACCGTGGATCCATCGTTAAACGCTATTAAACTAACGTCCGTGATGGTATAAATGCAGATTTTCGCTCCGTTTAGCCAAAATAACGAACTTTAGGTGCGCTCCGAAATATTTCAAAGTCCCAGCGGCGTATTGC
>NW_027478232.1:0-2500 GCF_051020975.1 Osmia lignaria lignaria | reverse complement strand
TATAGCAATATAAAACTCCATTTGTAATTTAATTAATCAAAATTAATATTTTTTTTTGATTTTTCAGCGATCCAGAACCGATGAGACGAAAACATTAAAACGATATTTTTGCATTTTCTTACGACAAAACATTAACAAATACGAGACTATAACAATATAAAACTACATATGTAATTTAATTAATCAAAATTAATAATTTTTTTTGATTTTTCAGTGATCCAGAACCGATAAGTCGAAAATTTTAACAATCATATTTTTGCATTCTGTACCGTGGATCCATCGTTAAACGCTATTAAACTAACGTCCGTGATGGTATAAATGCAGATTTTCGCTCCGTTTAGCCAAAATAACGAACTTTAGGTGCGCTCCGAAATATTTCAAAGTCCCAGCGGCGTATTGCTTCGCCTCTTAGAACCGATTAGTCGAAAACTTTAACAATCATATTTTTGCATTCTGTACCGTGGATCGATCGTTAAACGCTATTAAACTAGCGTCCGTGATGGTATAAATGCAGATTTTCGCTCCGTTTAGCCAAAATAACGAACTTTAGGTGCGCTCCGAAATATTTCAAAGTCCCAGCGGCGTATTGCTTCGCCTCTTAGAACCGATTAGTCGAAAATTTTAACAATCATATTTTTGCATTCTGTACCGTGGATCCATCGTTAAACGCTATTAAACTAACGTCCGTGATGGTATAAATGCAGATTTTCGCTCCGTTTAGCCAAAATAACGAACTTTAGGTGCGCTCCGAAATATTTCAAAGTCCCAGCGGCGTATTGCTTCGCCTCTTAGAACCGATTAGTCGAAAATTTTAACAATCATATTTTTGCATTCTGTACCGTGGATCGATCGTTAAACGCTATTAAACTAACGTCCGTGATGGTATAAATGCAGATTTTCGCTCCGTTTAGCCAAAATAACGAACTTTAGGTGCGCTCCGAAATATTTCAAAGTCCCAGCGGCGTATTGCTTCGCCTCTTAGAACCGATTAGTCGAAAATTTTAACAATCATATTTTTGCATTCTGTACCGTGGATCGATCGTTAAACGCTATTAAACTAACGTCCGTGATGGTATAAATGCAGATTTTCGCTCCGTTTAGCCAAAATAACGAACTTTAGGTGCGCTCCGAAATATTTCAAAGTCCCAGCGGCGTATTGCTTCGCCTCTTAGAACCGATTAGTCGAAAATTTTAACAATCATATTTTGCATTCTGTACCGTGGATCGATCGTTAAACGCTATTAAACTAACGTCCGTGATGGTATAAATGCAGATTTTCGCTCCGTTTAGCCAAAATTAACGAACTTTAGGTGCGCTCCGAAATATTTCAAAGTCCCAGCGGCGTATTGCTTCGCCTCTTAGAACCGATTAGTCGAAAATTTTAACAATCATATTTTTGCATTCTGTACCGTGGATCGATCGTTAAACGCTATTAAACTAACGTCCGTGATGGTATAAATGCAGATTTTCGCTCCGTTTAGCCAAAATAACGAACTTTAGGTGCGCTCCGAAATATTTCAAAGTCCCAGCGGCGTATTGCTTCGCCTCTTAGAACCGATTAGTCGAAAATTTTAACAATCATATTTTTGCATTCTGTACCGTGGATCCATCGTTAAACGCTATTAAACTAACGTCCGTGATGGTATAAATGCAGATTTTCGCTCCGTTTAGCCAAAATAACGAACTTTAGGTGCGCTCCGAAATATTTCAAAGTCCCAGCGGCGTATTGCTTCGCCTCTTAGAACCGATTAGTCGAAAATTTTAACAATCATATTTTTGCATTCTGTACCGTGATCGATCGTTAAACGCTATTAAACTAGCGTCCGTGATGGTATAAATGCAGAGATTTTCGCTCCGTTTAGCCAAAATAACGAACTTTAGGTGCGCTCCGAAATATTTCAAAGTCCCAGCGGCGTATTGCTTCGCCTCTTAGAACCGATTAGTCGAAAATTTTAACAATCATATTTTTTGCATTCTGTACCGTGGATCCATCGTTAAACGCTATTAAACTAACGTCCGTGATGGTATAAATGCAGATTTTCGCTCCGTTTAGCCAAAATAACGAACTTTAGGTGCGCTCCGAAATATTTCAAAGTCCCAGCGGCGTATTGCTTCGCCTCTTAGAACCGATTAGTCGAAAATTTTAACAATCATATTTTTGCATTCTGTACCGTGGATCGATCGTTAAACGCTATTAAACTAACGTCCGTGATGGTATAAATGCAGATTTTCGCTCCGTTTAGCCAAAATAACGAACTTTAGGTGCGCTCCGAAATATTTCAAAGTCCCAGCGGCGTATTGCTTCGCCTCTTAGAACCGATTAGTCGAAAATTTTAACAATCATATTTTTGCATTCTGTACCGTGGATCCATCGTTAAACGCTATTAAACTAACGTCCGTGATGGTATAAATGCAGATTTTCGCTCCGTTTAGCCAAAATAACGAACTTTAGGTGCGCTCCGAAATATTTCAAAGTCCCAGCCGCGTATTGCTTTGCCCC
>NW_027478231.1:35000-56731 GCF_051020975.1 Osmia lignaria lignaria | reverse complement strand
TTTTCGCTCGTTTAGCCAAAAATAACGAACTTTAGGTGCGCTCCGAAATATTTCAAAAGTCCCAGCGGCGTATTGCTTCGCCTCTTAGAACCGATTAGTCGAAAATTTTAACAATCATATTTTTGCATTCTGTACCGTGGATCCATCGTTAAACGCTATTAACTAACGTCCGTGATGGTATTAAATGCAGATTTTCGCTCCGTTTAGCAAATAACGAACTTTAGGTGCGCTCCGAAATATTTCAAAGTCCCAGCGGCGTATTGCTTCGCCTCTTAGAACCGATTAGTCGAAAATATTAACAATCATATTTTTGCATTCTGTACCGTGGATCGATCGTTAAACGCTATTGAACTAACGTCGTGATGGTATAAATGCAGATTTTCGCTACGTTTAGCCAAAATAACGAACTTTAGGGTGCGCTCCGAAATATTTCAAAGTCCCAGCGGCGTATTGCTTCGCCTCTTAGAACCGATTAGTCGAAAATTTTAACAATCATATTTTTGCATTCTGTACCGTGGATCGATCGTTTAAACGCTATTGAACTAACGTCCGTGATGTGTATAAAATGCAGATTTTCGCTCCGTTTAGCCAAAATAACGAACTTTAGGTGCGCTCCGAATATTTCAAAGTCCCAGCGGCGTATTGCTTCGCCTCTTAGAAACCGATTAGTCGAAAATTTTAACAATCATATTTTTGCATTCTGTACCGTGGATCGATCGTTAAACGCTATTGAAACTAACGTCCGTGATGGTATAAATGCAGATTTTCGCTCCGTTTAGCCAAAATAACGACTTTAGGTGCGCTCCGAAATATTTCAAAGTCCCAGCGGCGTATTGCTTCGCCTCTTAGAACCGATTAGTCGAAAAATTTTAACAATCATATTTTTGCATTTGTACCGTGGATCATCGTTTAAACGCTATTAAACTAACGTCCGTGATGGTATAAATGCAGATTTTCGCTCCGTTTAGCCAAAATAACGAACTTTAGGTGCGCTCCGAAATATTTCAAAGTCCCAGCGGCGTATTGCTTCGCCTCTTAGAACCGATTAGTCGAAATTTTAACAATCATATTTTTGCATTCTGTACCGTGGATCGATCGTTAAACGCTATTTAAACTAACGTCCCGTGATGGTATAAATGCAGATTTTCGCTCCGTTTAGCCAAATAACGAACTTTAGGTGCGCTCCGAAATATTTCAAAGTCCCAGCGGCGTATTGCTTCGCCTCTTAGAACCGATTAGTCGAAAATTTTAACAATCATATTTTTGCATTATGTACCGTGATCCATCGTTAAACGCTATTAAACTAACGTCCGTGATGGTATAAATGCAGATTTTCGCTCCGTTTAGCCAAAATAACGAACTTTAGGTGCGCTCCGAAATATTTCAAAGTCCCAGCGGCGTATTGCTTCGCCTCTTAGAACCGATTAGTCGAAAATTTTAACAATCATATTTTTGCATTCTGTACCGTGGATCGATCGTTAAACGCTATTGAACTAACGTCCGTGATGGTATAAATGCAGATTTTCGCTCCGTTTAGCCAAAATAACGAACTTTAGGTGCGCTCCGAAATATTTCAAAGTCCCAGCGGCGTATTGCTTCGCCTCTTAGAACCGATTAGTCGAAAATTTTAACAATCATATTTTTGCATTCTGTACCGTGGATCATCGTTAAACGCTATTAACTACGTCCGTGATGGTATAAATGCAGATTTTCGCTCCGTTTAGCCAAAATAACGAACTTTAGGTGCGCTCCGAAATATTTCAAAGTCCCAGCGGCGTATTGCTTCGCCTCTTAGAACCGATTAGTCGAAAATTTAACAATCATATTTTTGCATTCTGTACCGTGGATCGATCGTTAAACGCTATTGAACTAACGTCCGTGATGGTATAAATGCAGATTTTCGCTCCGTTTAGCCAAAATAACGACTTTAGGTGCGCTCCGAAATATTTCAAAGTCCCAGCGGCGTATTGCTTCGCCTCTTAGAACCGATTAGTCGAAAATTTTAACAATCATATTTTTGCATTCTGTACCGTGGATCGATCGTTAAACGCTATTGAACTAACGTCCGTGATGGTATAAATGCAGATTTTCGCTCCGTTTAGCCAAAATAACGAACTTTAGGTGCGCTCCGAAATATTTCAAAGTCCCAGCGGCGTATTGCTTCGCCTCTTAGAACCGATTAGTCGAAAATTTTAACAATCATATTTTTGCATTCTGTACGTGGATCGATCGTTTAAACGCTATTGAACTAACGTCCGTGATGGTATAAATGCAGATTTTCGCTCCGTTTAGCCAAAAATAACGAACTTTAGGTGCGCTCCGAAATATTTCAAAGTCCCAGCGGCGTATTGCTTCGCCTCTTAGAACCGATTAGTCGAAAATTTTAACAATCATATTTTTGCATTCTGTACCGTGGATCGATCGTTAAACGCTATTGAACTAACGTCCGTGATGGTATAAATGCAGATTTTCGCTCCGTTTAGCCAAAATAACGAACTTTAGGTGCGCTCCGAAATATTTCAAAGTCCCAGCGGCGTATTGCTTCGCCTCTTAGAACCGATTAGTCGAAAATTTTAACAATCATATTTTTGCATTCTGTACCGTGGATCCATCGTTAAACGCTATTAACTAACGTCCGTGATGGTATAAATGCAGATTTTCGCTCCGTTTAGCCAAAATAACGAACTTTAGGTGCGCTCCGAAATATTCAAAGTCCCAGCGGCGTATTGCTTCGCCTCTTAGAACCGATTAGTCGAAAATTTTAACAATCATATTTTTGCATTCTGTACCGTGGATCGATCGTTAAACGCTATTAACTAACGTCCGTGATGGTATAAATGCAGATTTCGCTCCGTTTAGCCAAAATAACGAACTTTAGGTGCGCTCCGAAATATTTCAAAGTCCCAGCGGCGTATTGCTTCGCCTCTTAGAACCGATTAGTCGAAAATTTTAACAATCATATTTTTGCATTCTGTACCGTGGATCCATCGTTAAACGCTATTAAACTAACGTCCGTGATGGTATAAATGCAGATTTTCGCTCCGTTTAGCCAAAATAACGAACTTTAGGTGCGCTCCGAAATATTTCAAAGTCCCCAGCGGCGTATTGCTTCGCCTCTTAGAACGATTAGTCGAAAATTTTAACAATCATATTTTTGCATTCTGTACCGTGGATCCATCGTTAAACGCTATTAAACTAACGTCCGTGATGGTATAAATGCAGATTTCGCTCCGTTTAGCCAAAATAACGAACTTTAGGTGCGCTCCGAAATATTTCAAAGTCCCAGCGGCGTATTGCTTCGCCTCTTAGAACCGATAGTCGAAAATTTTAACAATCATAATTTTTGCATTCTGTACCGTGGATCGATCGTTAAACGCTATTGAAACTAACGTCCGTGATGGTATAAATGCAGATTTTCGCTCCGTTTAGCCAAAATAACGAACTTTAGGTGCGCTCCGAAATATTTCAAAGTCCCAGCGGCGTATTGCTTCGCCTCTTAGAACCGATTAGTCGAAAATTTTAACAATCATATTTTTGCATTCTGTACCGTGGATCCATCGTTAAACGCTATTAACTAACGTCCGTGATGGTATAAATGCAGATTTTCGCTCCGTTTAGCCAAAATAACGAACTTTAGGTGCGCTCCGAAATATTTCAAAGTCCAGCGGCGTATTGCTTCGCCTCTTAGAACCGATTAGTCGAAATTTTAACAATCATATTTTTGCATTCTGTACCGTGGATCGATCGTTAAACGCTATTGAACTAACGTCCGTGATGGTATAAATGCAGATTTTCGCTCCGTTTAGCCAAAATAACGAACTTTAGGTGCGCTCCGAAATATTTCAAAGTCCCAGCGGCGTATTGCTTCGCCTCTTAGAACCGATTAGTCGAAAATTTTAACAATCATATTTTTGCATTCTGTACCGTGGATCCATCGTTAAAACGCTATTAAACTAACGTCCGTGATGGTATAAATGCAGATTTTCGCTCCGTTTAGCCAAAATAACGAACTTTAGGTGCGCTCCGAAATATTTCAAAGTCCCAGCGGCGTATTGCTTCGCCTCTTAGAACCGATTAGTCGAAAATTTTAACAATCATATTTTTGCATTCTGTACCGTGGATCGATCGTTAAACGCTATTGAACTAACGTCCGTGATGGTATAAATGCAGATTTTCGCTCCGTTTAGCCAAAATAACGAACTTTAGGTGCGCTCCGAAATATTTCAAAGTCCCAGCGGCGTATTGCTTCGCCTCTTAGAACCGATTAGTCGAAAATTTTAACAATCATATTTTTGCATTCTGTACCGTGGATCCATCGTTAAACGCTATTAAACTAACGTCCGTGATGGTATAAATGCAGATTTCGCTCCGTTTAGCCAAAATAACGAACTTTAGGTGCGCTCCGAAATATTTCAAAGTCCCAGCGGCGTATTGCTTCGCCTCTTAGAACCGATTAGTCGAAAATTTTAACAATCATATTTTTGCATTCTGTACCGTGGATCCATCGTTAAACGCTATTAAACTAACGTCTCGTGATGGTATAAATGCAGATTTTCGCTCCGTTTAGCCAAAATAACGAACTTTAGGTGCGCTCCGAAATATTTCAAAGTCCCAGCGGCGTATTGCTTCGCCTCTTAGAACCGATAGTCGAAAATTTTAACAATCATATTTTTGCATTCTGTACCGTGGATCATCGTTAAACGCTATTAAACTAACGTCCGTGATGGTATAAATGCAGATTTTCGCTCCGTTTAGCCAAAATAACGAACTTTAGGTGCGCTCCGAAATATTTCAAAGTCCCAGCGGCGTATTGCTTCGCCTCTTAGAACCGATTAGTCGAAAATTTTAACAATCATATTTTTGCATTCTGTACCGTGGATCGATCGTTAAACGCTATTGAACTAACGTCCGTGATGGTATAAATGCAGATTTTCGCTCCGTTTAGCCAAAATAACGAACTTTAGGTGCGCTCCGAAATATTTCAAAGTCCCAGCGGCGTATTGCTTCGCCTCTTAGAACCGATTAGTCGAAAATTTTAACAATCATATTTTTGCATTCTGTACCGTGGATCCATCGTTTAAACGCTATTAACTAACGTCCGTGATGGTATAAATGCAGATTTTCGCTCCGTTTAGCCAAAATAACGAACTTTAGGTGCGCTCCGAAATATTTCAAAGTCCCAGCGGCGTATTGCTTCGCCTCTTAGAACCGATTAGTCGAAAATTTTAACAATCATATTTTTGCATTCTGTACCGTGGATCGATCGTTAAACGCTATTGAACTAACGTCCGTGATGGTATAAATGCAGATTTTCGCTCCGTTTAGCCAAAATAACGAACTTTAGGTGCGCTCCGAAATATTTCAAAGTCCCAGCGGCGTATTGCTTCGCCTCTTAGAACCGATTAGTCGAAAATTTTAACAATCATATTTTTGCATTCTGTACCGTGGATCCATCGTTAAACGCTATTAAACTAACGTCCGTGATGGTATAAATGCAGATTTTCGCTCCGTTTAGCCAAAATAACGAACTTTAGGTGCGCTCCGAAATATTTCAAAGTCCCAGCGGCGTATTGCTTCGCCTCTTAGAACCGATTAGTCGAAAATTTTAACAATCATATTTTTGCATTCTGTACCGTGGATCCGATCGTTAAACGCTATTAAACTAACGTCCGTGATGGTATAAATGCAGATTTTCGCTCCGTTTAGCCAAAATAACGAACTTTAGGTGCGCTCCGAAATATTTCAAAGTCCCAGCGGCGTATTGCTTCGCCTCTTAGAACCGATTAGTCGAAAATTTTAACAATCATATTTTTGCATTCTGTACCGTGGATCCATCGTTAAACGCTATTAAACTAACGTCCGTGATGGTATAAATGCAGATTTTCGCTCCGTTTAGCCAAAATAACGAACTTTAGGTGCGCTCCGAAAATATTTCAAAGTCCCAGCGGCGTATTGCTTCGCCTCTTAGAACCGATTAGTCGAAAATTTTACAATCATATTTTTGCATTCTGTACCGTGGATCGATCGTTAAACGCTATTGAACTAACGTCCGTGATGGTATAAATGCAGATTTTCGCTCCGTTTAGCCAAAATAACGAACTTAGGTGCGCTCCGAAATATTTCAAAGTCCCAGCGGCGTATTGCTTCGCCTCTTAGAACCGATTAGTCGAAAATTTTAACAATCATATTTTTGCATTCTGTACCGTGGATCGATCGTTAAACGCTATTGAACTAACGTCCGTGATGGTATAAATGCAGATTTTCGCTCCGTTTAGCCAAAATAACGAACTTTAGGTGCGCTCCGAAATATTTCAAAGTCCCAGCGGCGTATTGCTTCGCCTCTTAGAACCGATTAGTCGAAAATTTTAACAATCATATTTTTGCATTCTGTACCGTGGATCGATCGTTAAACGCTATTGAAACTAACGTCCGTGATGGTATAAATGCAGATTTTCGCTCCGTTTAGCCAAAATAACGAACTTTAGGTGCGCTCCGAAATATTTCAAAGTCCCAGCGGCGTATTGCTTCGCCTCTTAGAACCGATTAGTCGAAAATTTTAACAATCATATTTTTGCATTCTGTACCGTGGATCCATCGTTAAACGCTATTAAACTAACGTCCGTGATGGTATAAATGCAGATTTTCGCTCCGTTTAGCCAAAATAACGAACTTTAGGTGCGCTCCGAAATATTTCAAAGTCCCAGCGGCGTATTGCTTCGCCTCTTAGAACCGATTAGTCGAAAATTTTAACAATCATATTTTTGCATTCTGTACCGTGGATCCATCGTTAAACGCTATTAAACTAACGTCCGTGATGGTATAAATGCAGATTTTCGCTCCGTTTAGCCAAAATAACGAACTTTAGGTGCGCTCCGAAATATTTCAAAGTCCCAGCGGCGTATTGCTTCGCCTCTTAGAACCGATTAGTCGAAAATTTTAACAATCATATTTTTGCATTCTGTACGTGGATCCATCGTTAAACGCTATTAAACTAACGTCCGTGATGGTATAAATGCAGATTTTCGCTCCGTTTAGCCAAAATAACGAACTTTAGGTGCGCTCCGAAATATTTCAAAGTCCCAGCGGCGTATTGCTTCGCCTCTTAGAACCGATTAGTCGAAAATTTTAACAATCATATTTTTGCATTCTGTACCGTGGATCGATCGTTAAACGCTATTGAACTAACGTCCGTGATGGTATAAATGCAGATTTTCGCTCCGTTTAGCCAAAATAACGAACTTTAGGTGCGCTCCGAAATATTTCAAAGTCCCAGCGGCGTATTGCTTCGCCTCTTAGAACCGATTAGTCGAAAATTTTAACAATCATATTTTTGCATTCTGTACCGTGGATCGATCGTTAAACGCTATTGAACTAACGTCCGTGATGGTATAAATGCAGATTTTCGCTCCGTTTAGCCAAAATAACGAACTTTAGGTGCGCTCCGAAATATTTCAAAGTCCAGCGGCGTATTGCTTCGCCTCTTAGAACCGATTAGTCGAAAATTTTAACAATCATATTTTTGCATTCTGTACCGTGGATCGATCGTTAAACGCTATTGAACTAACGTCCGTGATGGTATAAATGCAGATTTTCGCTCCGTTTAGCCAAAATAACGAACTTTAGGTGCGCTCCGAAATATTTCAAAGTCCCAGCGGCGTATTGCTTCGCCTCTTAGAACCGATTAGTCGAAAATTTTAACAATCATATTTTTGCATTCTGTACCGTGGATCCATCGTTAAACGCTATTAAACTAACGTCCGTGATGGTATAAATGCAGATTTCGCTCCGTTTAGCCAAAATAACGAACTTTAGGTGCGCTCCGAAATATTTCAAAGTCCCAGCGGCGTATTGCTTCGCCTCTTAGAACCGATTAGTCGAAAATTTTAACAATCATATTTTTGCATTCTGTACCGTGGATCCATCGTTAAACGCTATTAAACTAACGTCCGTGATGGTATAAATGCAGATTTTCGCTCCGTTTAGCCAAAATAACGAACTTTAGGTGCGCTCCGAAATATTTCAAAGTCCCAGCGGCGTATTGCTTCGCCTCTTAGAACCGATTAGTCGAAAATTTTAACAATCATATTTTTGCATTCTGTACGTGGATCCATCGTTAAACGCTATTAAACTAACGTCCGTGATGGTATAAATGCAGATTTTCGCTCCGTTTAGCCAAAATAACGAACTTTAGGTGCGCTCCGAAATATTTCAAAGTCCCAGCGGCGTATTGCTTCGCCTCTTAGAACCGATTAGTCGAAAATTTTAACAATCATATTTTTGCATTCTGTACCGTGGATCGATCGTTAAACGCTATTGAACTAACGTCCGTGATGGTATAAATGCAGATTTTCGCTCCGTTTAGCCAAATAACGAACTTTAGGTGCGCTCCGAAATATTTCAAAGTCCCAGCGGCGTATTGCTTCGCCTCTTAGAACCGATTAGTCGAAATTTTAACAATCATATTTTTGCATTCTGTACCGTGGATCCATCGTTAAACGCTATTAAACTAACGTCCGTGATGGTATAAATGCAGATTTTCGCTCCGTTTAGCCAAAATAACGAACTTTAGGTGCGCTCCGAATATTTCAAAGTCCCAGCGGCGTATTGCTTCGCCTCTTAGAACCGATTAGTCGAAAATTTTAACAATCATATTTTTGCATTCTGTACCGTGGATCGATCGTTAAACGCTATTGAACTAACGTCCGTGATGGTATAAATGCAGATTTTCGCTCCGTTTAGCCAAAATAACGAACTTTAGGTGCGCTCCGAAATATTTCAAAGTCCCAGCGGCGTATTGCTTCGCTCTTAGAACCGATTAGTCGAAAATTTTAACAATCATATTTTTGCATTCTGTACGTGGATCCATCGTTAAACGCTATTAAACTAACGTCCGTGATGGTATAAATGCAGATTTTCGCTCCGTTTAGCCAAAATAACGAACTTTAGGTGCGCTCCGAAATATTTCAAAGTCCCAGCGGCGTATTGCTTCGCCTCTTAGAACCGATAGTCGAAAATTTTAACAATCATATTTTTGCATTCTGTACCGTGGATCCATCGTTAAACGCTATTAAACTAACGTCCGTGATGGTATAAATGCAGATTTTCGCTCCGTTTAGCCAAAATAACGAACTTTAGGTGCGCTCCGAAATATTTCAAAGTCCCAGCGGCGTATTGCTTCGCCTCTTAGAACCGATTAGTCGAAAATTTTAACAATCATATTTTTGCATTCTGTACCGTGGATCCATCGTTAAACGCTATTAAACTAACGTCCGTGATGGTATAAATGCAGATTTTCGCTCCGTTTAGCCAAAATAACGAACTTTAGGTGCGCTCCGAAATATTTCAAAGTCCCAGCGGCGTATTGCTTCGCCTCTTAGAACCGATTAGTCGAAAATTTTAACAATCATATTTTTGCATTCTGTACCGTGGATCCATCGTTAAACGCTATTAAACTAACGTCCGTGATGGTATAAATGCAGATTTTCGCTCCGTTTAGCCAAAATAACGAACTTTAGGTGCGCTCCGAAATATTTCAAAGTCCCAGCGGCGTATTGCTTCGCCTCTTAGAACCGATTAGTCGAAAATTTTAACAATCATATTTTTGCATTCTGTACCGTGGATCCATCGTTAAACGCTATTAAACTAACGTCCGTGATGGTATAAATGCAGATTTTCGCTCCGTTTAGCCAAAATAACGAACTTTAGGTGCGCTCCGAAATATTTCAAAGTCCAGCGGCGTATTGCTTCGCCTCTTAGAACCGATTAGTCGAAAATTTTAACAATCATATTTTTGCATTCTGTACCGTGATCGATCGTTAAACGCTATTGAACTAACGTCCGTGATGGTATAAATGCAGATTTTCGCTCCGTTTAGCCAAAATAACGAACTTTAGGTGCGCTCCGAAATATTTCAAAGTCCCAGCGGCGTATTGCTTCGCCTCTTAGAACCGATTAGTCGAAAATTTTAACAATCATATTTTTGCATTCTGTACCGTGGATCGATCGTTAAACGCTATTGAACTAACGTCCGTGATGGTATAAATGCAGATTTTCGCTCCGTTTAGCCAAAATAACGAACTTTAGGTGCGCTCCGAAATATTTCAAAGTCCCAGCGGCGTATTGCTTCGCCTCTTAGAACCGATTAGTCGAAAATTTTTAACAATCATATTTTTGCATTCTGTACCGTGGATCGATCGTTAAACGCTATTGAACTAACGTCCGTGATGGTATAAATGCAGATTTTCGCTCCGTTTAGCCAAAATAACGAACTTTAGGTGCGCTCCGAAATATTTCAAAGTCCCAGCGGCGTATTGCTTCGCCTCTTAGAACCGATTAGTCGAAAATTTTAACAATCATATTTTTGCATTCTGTACCGTGGATCCATCGTTAAACGCTATTAACTAACGTCCGTGATGGTATAAATGCAGATTTTCGCTCCGTTTAGCCAAAATAACGAACTTTAGGTGCGCTCCGAAATATTTCAAAGTCCCAGCGGCGTATTGCTTCGCCTCTTAGAACCGATTAGTCGAAAATTTTAACAATCATATTTTTGCATTCTGTACCGTGGATCCATCGTTAAACGCTATTAAACTAACGTCCGTGATGGTATAAATGCAGATTTTCGCTCCGTTTAGCCAAAATAACGAACTTTAGGTGCGCTCCGAAATATTTCAAAGTCCCAGCGGCGTATTGCTTCGCCTCTTAGAACCGATTAGTCGAAAATTTTAACAATCATATTTTTGCATTCTGTACCGTGGATCGATCGTTAAACGCTATTAACTAACGTCCGTGATGTATAAATGCAGATTTTCGCTCCGTTTAGCCAAAATAACGAACTTTAGGTGCGCTCCGAAATATTTCAAAGTCCCAGCGGCGTATTGCTTCGCCTCTTAGAACCGATTAGTCGAAAATTTTAACAATCATAATTTTTGCATTCTGTACCGTGGATCGATCGTTAAACGCTATTAAACTAACGTCCGTGATGGTATAAATGCAGATTTTCGCTCCGTTTAGCCAAAATAACGAACTTTAGGTGCGCTCCGAAATATTTCAAAGTCCCAGCGGCGTATTGCTTCGCCTCTTAGAACCGATTAGTCGAAAATTTTAACAATCATATTTTTGCATTCTGTACCGTGGATCGATCGTTAAACGCTATTAACTAACGTCCGTGATGGTATAAATGCAGATTTTCGCTCCGTTTAGCCAAAATAACGAACTTTAGGTGCGCTCCGAAATATTTCAAAGTCCCAGCGGCGTATTGCTTCGCCTCTTAGAACCGATTAGTCGAAAATTTTAACAATCATATTTTTGCATTCTGTACCGTGGATCGATCGTTAAACGCTATTAAACTAACGTCCGTGATGGTATAAATGCAGATTTTCGCTCCGTTTAGCCAAAATAACGAACTTTAGGTGCGCTCCGAAATATTTCAAAGTCCAGCGGCGTATTGCTTCGCCTCTTAGAACCGATTAGTCGAAAATTTTAACAATCATATTTTTGCATTCTGTACCGTGGATCCATCGTTAAACGCTATTAAACTAACGTCCGTGATGGTATAAATGCAGATTTTCGCTCCGTTAGCCAAAATAACGAACTTTAGGTGCGCTCCGAAATATTTCAAAGTCCCAGCGGCGTATTGCTTCGCCTCTTAGAACCGATTAGTCGAAAATTTTAACAATCATATTTTTGCATTCTGTACCGTGGATCCGATCGTTAAACGCTATTAAACTAACGTCCGTGATGGTATAAATGCAGATTTTCGCTCCGTTTAGCCAAAATAACGAACTTTAGGTGCGCTCCGAAATATTTCAAAGTCCCAGCGGCGTATTGCTTCGCCTCTTAGAACCGATTAGTCGAAAATTTTAACAATCATATTTTTGCATTCTGTACCGTGGATCGATCGTTAAACGCTATTGAACTAACGTCCGTGATGGTATAAATGCAGATTTTCGCTCCGTTTAGCCAAAATAACGAACTTTAGGTGCGCTCCGAAATATTTCAAAGTCCCAGCGGCGTATTGCTTCGCCTCTTAGAACCGATTAGTCGAAAATTTTAACAATCATATTTTTGCATTCTGTACCGTGGATCCGATCGTTAAACGCTATTGAACTAACGTCCGTGATGGTATAAATGCAGATTTCGCTCCGTTTAGCCAAAATAACGAACTTTAGGTGCGCTCCGAAATATTTCAAAGTCCAGCGGCGTATTGCTTCGCCTCTTAGAACCGATTAGTCGAAATTTTAACAATCATATTTTTGCATTCTGTACCGTGGATCCATCGTTAAACGCTATTAAACTAACGTCCGTGATGGTATAAATGCAGATTTTCGCTCCGTTTAGCCAAAATAACGAACTTTAGGTGCGCTCCGAAATATTTCAAAGTCCCAGCGGCGTATTGCTTCGCCTCTTAGAACCGATTAGTCGAAAATTTTAACAATCATATTTTTGCATTCTGTACCGTGGATCCATCGTTAAACGCTATTAAACTAACGTCCGTGATGGTATAAATGCAGATTTTCGCTCCGTTTAGCCAAAATAACGAACTTTAGGTGCGCTCCGAAATATTTCAAAGTCCCAGCGGCGTATTGCTTCGCCTCTTAGAACCGATTAGTCGAAAATTTTAACAATCATATTTTTGCATTCTGTACCGTGGATCGATCGTTAAACGCTATTGAACTAACGTCCGTGATGGTATAAATGCAGATTTTCGCTCCGTTTAGCCAAAATAACGAACTTTAGGTGCGCTCCGAAATATTTCAAAGTCCCAGCGGCGTATTGCTTCGCCTCTTAGAACCGATTAGTCGAAAATTTTAACAATCATATTTTTGCATTCTGTACCGTGGATCGATCGTTTAAACGCTATTGAACTAACGTCCGTGATGGTATAAATGCAGATTTTCGCTCCGTTTAGCCAAAATAACGAACTTTAGGTGCGCTCCGAAATATTTCAAAGTCCCAGCGGCGTATTGCTTCGCCTCTAGAACCGATTAGTCGAAAATTTTAACAATCATATTTTTGCATTCTGTACCGTGGATCGATCGTTAAACGCTATTGAACTAACGTCCGTGATGGTATAAATGCAGATTTTCGCTCCGTTTAGCCAAAATAACGAACTTTAGGTGCGCTCCGAAATATTTCAAAGTCCCAGCGGCGTATTGCTTCGCCTCTTAGAACCGATTAGTCGAAAATTTTAACAATCATATTTTTGCATTCTGTACCGTGGATCGATCGTTAAACGCTATTGAACTAACGTCCGTGATGGTATAAATGCAGATTTTCGCTCCGTTTAGCCAAAATAACGAACTTTAGGTGCGCTCCGAAATATTTCAAAGTCCCAGCGGCGTATTGCTTCGCCTCTTAGAACCGATTAGTCGAAAATTTTAACAATCATATTTTTTGCATTCTGTACCGTGGATCCATCGTTAAACGCTATTAAACTAACGTCCGTGATGGTATAAATGCAGATTTTCGCTCCGTTTAGCCAAAATAACGAACTTTAGGTGCGCTCCGAAATATTTCAAAGTCCCAGCGGCGTATTGCTTCGCCTCTTAGAACCGATTAGTCGAAAATTTTAACAATCATATTTTTGCATTCTGTACCGTGGATCCATCGTTAAACGCTATTAAACTAACGTCCGTGATGGTATAAATGCAGATTTTCGCTCCGTTTAGCCAAAATAACGAACTTTAGGTGCGCTCCGAATATTTCAAAGTCCAGCGGCGTATTGCTTCGCCTCTTAGAACCGATTAGTCGAAAATTTTAACAATCATATTTTTGCATTCTGTACCGTGGATCGATCGTTAAACGCTATTGAACTAACGTCCGTGATGGTATAAATGCAGATTTTCGCTCCGTTTAGCCAAAATAACGAACTTTAGGTGCGCTCCGAAATATTTCAAAGTCCCAGCGCGTATTGCTTCGCCTCTTAGAACCGATTAGTCGAAAATTTTAACAATCATATTTTTGCATTCTGTACCGTGGATCGATCGTTAAACGCTATTAACTAACGTCCGTGATGGTATAAATGCAGATTTTCGCTCCGTTTAGCCAAATAACGAACTTTAGGTGCGCTCCGAAATATTTCAAAGTCCAGCGGCGTATTGCTTCGCCTCTTAGAACCGATTAGTCGAAATTTTACAATCATATTTTTGCATTCTGTACCGTGGATCGATCGTTAAACGCTATTGAACTAACGTCCGTGATGGTATAAATGCAGATTTTCGCTCCGTTTAGCCAAAATAACGAACTTTAGGTGCGCTCCGAAATATTTCAAAGTCCCAGCGGCGTATTGCTTCGCCTCTAGAACGATTAGTCGAAAATTTTAACAATCATATTTTTGCATTCTGTACCGTGGATCGATCGTTAAACGCTATTGAACTAACGTCCGTGATGGTATAAATGCAGATTTTCGCTCCGTTTAGCCAAAATAACGAACTTTAGGTGCGCTCCGAAATATTTCAAAGTCCCAGCGGCGTATTGCTTCGCCTCTTAGAACCGATTAGTCGAAAATTTTAACAATCATATTTTTGCATTCTGTACCGTGGATCGATCGTTAAACGCTATTGAACTAACGTCCGTGATGGTATAAATGCAGATTTTCGCTCCGTTAGCCAAAATAACGAACTTTAGGTGCGCTCCGAAATATTTCAAAGTCCCAGCGGCGTATTGCTTCGCCTCTTAGAACCGATTAGTCGAAAATTTAACAATCATATTTTTGCATTCTGTACCGTGGATCCATCGTTAAACGCTATTAAACTAACGTCCGTGATGGTATAAATGCAGATTTTCGCTCCGTTTAGCCAAAATAACGAACTTTAGGTGCGCTCCGAAATATTTCAAAGTCCCAGCGGCGTATTGCTTCGCCTCTTAGAACCGATTAGTCGAAAATTTTAACAATCATATTTTTGCATTCTGTACCGTGGATCATCGTTTAAACACTATTAAACTAACGTCCGTGATGGTATAAATGCAGATTTTCGCTCCGTTTAGCCAAAATAACGAACTTTAGGTGCGCTCCGAAATATTTCAAAGTCCCAGCGGCGTATTGCTTCGCCTCTTAGAACCGATTAGTCGAAATTTTAACAATCATATTTTTGCATTCTGTACCGTGGATCCATCGTTAAACGCTATTAAACTAACGTCCGTGATGGTATATAATGCAGATTTTCGCTCCGTTTAGCCAAAATAACGACTTTAGGTGCGCTCCGAAATATTTCAAAGTCCCAGCGGCGTATTGCTTCGCCTCTTAGAACCGATTAGTCGAAAATTTTAACAATCATATTTTTGCATTCTGTACCGTGGATCCATCGTTAAACGCTATTAAACTAACGTCCGTGGATGGTATAAATGCAGATTTTCGCTCCGTTTAGCCAAAATAACGAACTTTAGGTGCGCTCCGAAATATTTCAAAGTCCCAGCGGCGTATTGCTTCGCCTCTTAGAACGATTAGTCGAAAATTTTAACATCATATTTTTGCATTCTGTACGTGGATCGATCGTTAAACGCTATTGAACTAACGTCCGTGATGGTATAAATGCAGATTTTCGCTCCGTTTAGCCAAAATAACGAACTTTAGGTGCGCTCCGAAATATTTCAAAGTCCCAGCGGCGTATTGCTTCGCCTCTTAGAACCGATTAGTCGAAATTTTTTAACAATCATATTTTTGCATTCTGTACCGTGGATCCATCGTTAAACGCTATTAAACTAACGTCCGTGATGGTATAAATGCAGATTTTCGCTCCGTTTAGCCAAAATAACGAACTTTAGGTGCGCTCCGAAATATTTCAAAGTCCCAGCGGCGTATTGCTTCGCCTCTTAGAACGATTAGTCGAAAATTTTAACAATCATATTTTTGCATTCTGTACCGTGGATCATCGTTAAACGCTATTAACTAACGTCCGTGATGGTATAAATGCAGATTTTCGCTCCGTTTAGCCAAAATAACGAACTTTAGGTGCGCTCCGAAATATTTCAAAGTCCCAGCGGCGTATTGCTTCGCCTCTTAGAACCGATTAGTCGAAAATTTTAACAATCATATTTTTGCATTCTGTACCGTGGATCGTCGTTAAACGCTATTGAACTAACGTCCGTGATGGTATAAATGCAGATTTTCGCTCCGTTTAGCCAAAATAACGAACTTTAGGTGCGCTCCGAAATATTTCAAAGTCCAGCGGCGTATTGCTTCGCCTCTTAGAACCGATTAGTCGAAAATTTTAACAATCATATTTTTGCATTCTGTACCGTGGATCGATCGTTAAACGCTATTGAACTAACGTCCGTGATGGTATAAATGCAGATTTTCGCTCCGTTTAGCCAAAATAACGAACTTTAGGTGCGCTCCGAAATATTTCAAAGTCCAGCGGCGTATTGCTTCGCTCTTAGAACCGATTAGTCGAAAATTTAAACAATCATATTTTTGCATTCTGTACCGTGGATCATCGTTAAACGCTATTAAACTAACGTCCGTGATGGTATAAATGCAGATTTTCGCTCCGTTTAGCCAAAATAACGAACTTTAGGTGCGCTCCGAAATATTCAAAGTCCCAGCGGCGTATTGCTTCGCCTCTTAGAACCGATTAGTCGAAAATTTTAACAATCATATTTTTGCATTCTGTACCGTGGATCGATCGTTAAACGCTATTAAACTAACGTCCGTGATGGTATAAATGCAGATTTTCGCTCCGTTTAGCCAAATAACGAACTTTAGGTGCGCTCCGAAATATTTCAAAGTCCCAGCGGCGTATTGCTTCGCCTCTTAGAACCGATTAGTCGAAAATTTTAACAATCATATTTTTGCATTCTGTACCGTGGATCCATCGTTTAAACGCTATTAAACTACGTCCGTGATGGTATAAATGCAGATTTTCGCTCCGTTTAGCCAAAATAACGAACTTTAGGTGCGCTCCGAAATATTTCAAAGTCCCAGCGGCGTATTGCTTCGCCTCTTAGAACCGATTAGTCGAAAATTTTAACAATCATATTTTTGCATTCTGTACCGTGGATCCATCGTTAAACGCTATTAAACTAACGTCCGTGATGGTATAAATGCAGATTTTCGCTCCGTTTAGCCAAAATAACGAACTTTAGGTGCGCTCCGAAATATTTCAAAGTCCCAGCGGCGTATTGCTTCGCCTCTTAGAACCGATTAGTCGAAAATTTAACAATCATATTTTGTGCATTCTTGTACCGTGGATCGATCGTTAAACGCTATTGAACTAACGTCCGTGATGGTATAAATGCAGATTTTCGCTCCGTTTAGCCAAAATAACGAACTTTAGGTGCGCTCCGAAATATTTCAAAGTCCCAGCGGCGTATTGCTTCGCCTCTTAGAACCGATTAGTCGAAAATTTTAACATCATATTTTGCATTCTGTACCGTGGGATCGATCGTTAAACGCTATTAACTAACGTCCGTGATGGTATTAAATGCAGATTTTCGCTCCGTTTAGCCAAAATAACGAACTTTAGGTGCGCTCGAAATATTTCAAAGTCCCAGCGGCGTATTGCTTCGCCTCTTAGAACCGATTAGTCGAAAATTTTAACAATCATATTTTTTGCATTCTGTACGTGGATCCATCGTTAAACGCTATTTAACTACGTCCGTGATGGTATAAATGCAGATTTTTCGCTCCGTTTAGCCAAAATAACGAACTTTAGGTGCGCTCCGAAATATTTCAAAGTCCCAGCGGCGTATTGCTTCGCCTCTTAGAACCGATTAGTCGAAAATTTTAACAATCATATTTTTGCATTCTGTACCGTGGATCGATCGTTAAACGCTATTGAACTAACGTCCGTGATGGTATAAATGCAGATTTTTCGGCTCGTTTAGCCAAATAACGAACTTTAGGTGCGCTCCGAAATATTTCAAAGTCCCAGCGGCGTATTGCTTCGCCTCTTAGAACCGATTAGTCGAAAATTTTAACAATCATATTTTGCATTCTGTACCGTGGATCGATCGTTAAACGCTATTGAACTAACGTCCGTGATGGTATAAATGCAGATTTTCGCTCCGTTTAGCCAAAATAACGAACTTTAGGTGCGCTCCGAATATTTCAAAGTCCCAGCGCGTATTGCTTCGCCTCTTAGAACCGATTAGTCGAAAATTTTAACAATCATATTTTTGCATTCTGTACCGTGGATCCATCGTTAAACGCTATTAAACTAACGTCCGTGATGGTATAAATGCAGATTTCGCTCCGTTAGCCAAAATAACGAACTTTAGGTGCGCTCCGAAATATTTCAAAGTCCCAGCGGCGTATTGCTTCGCCTCTTAGAACCGATTAGTCGAAAATTTTAACAATCATAGTTTTGCATTCTGTACGTGGATCATCGTTAAACGCTATTAAACTAACGTCGTGATGGTATAAATGCAGATTTTCGCTCCGTTTAGCCAAAATAACGAACTTTAGGTGCGCTCCGAAATATTTCAAAGTCCCAGCGCGTATTGCTTCGCCTCTTAGAACCGATTAGTCGAAAATTTTAACAATCATATTTTGCATTCTGTACCGTGGATCCATCGTTAAACGCTATTAAACTAACGTCCGTGATGGTATAAATGCAGATTTTCGCTCCGTTTAGCCAAAATAACGAACTTTAGGTGCGCTCCGAATATTTCAAAGTCCCAGCGGCGTATTGCTTCGCCTCTTAGAACCGATTAGTCGAAATTTTAACAATCATATTTTTTGCATTCTGTACCGTGGATCGATCGTTAAACGCTATTGAACTAACGTCCGTGATGGTATAAATGCAGATTTTCGCTCCGTTAGCCAAAATAACGAACTTTAGGTGCGCTCCGAAATATTTCAAAGTCCCAGCGGCGTATTGCTTCGCCTCTTAGAACCGATTAGTCGAAAATTTTAACAATCATATTTTTGCATTCTGTACCGTGGATCGATCGTTAAACGCTATTGAACTAACGTCCGTGATGGTATAAATGCAGATTTTCGCTCCGTTTAGCCAAAATAACGAACTTTAGGTGCGCTCCGAAATATTTCAAAGTCCCAGCGGCGTATTGCTTCGCCTCTTAGAACCGATTAGTCGAAAATTTTAACAATCATATTTTTGCATTCTGTACCGTGGATCCATCGTTAAACGCTATTAGAACTAACGTCCGTGATGGTATAAATGCAGATTTTCGCTCCGTTTAGCCAAAATAACGAACTTTAGGTGCGCTCCGAAATATTTCAAAGTCCCAGCGGCGTATTGCTTCGCCTCTTAGAACCGATTAGTCGAAAATTTTAACAATCATATTTTTGCATTCTGTACCGTGGATCCATCGTTAAACGCTATTAAACTAACGTCCGTGATGGTATAAATGCAGATTTTCGCTCCGTTTAGCCAAAATAACGAACTTTAGGTGCGCTCCGAAATATTTCAAAGTCCCAGCGGCGTATTGCTTCGCCTCTTAGAACCGATTAGTCGAAAATTTTAACAATCATATTTTTGCATTCTGTACCGTGGATCGATCGTTAAACGCTATTGAACTAACGTCCGTGATGGTATAAATGCAGATTTTCGCTCCGTTTAGCCAAAATAACGAACTTTAAGTGCGCTCCGAAATATTTCAAAGTCCCAGCGGCGTATTGCTTCGCCTCTTAGAACCGATTAGTCGAAAATTTTAACAATCATATTTTTGCATTCTGTACCGTGGATCCATCGTTAAACGCTATTAAACTAACGTCCGTGATGGTATAAATGCAGATTTTCGCTCCGTTTAGCCAAAATAACGAACTTTAAGTGCGCTCCGAAATATTTCAAAGTCCCAGCGGCGTATTGCTTCGCCTCTTAGAACCGATTAGTCGAAAATTTTAACAATCATATTTTTGCATTCTGTACCGTGGATCCATCGTTAAACGCTATTAAACTAACGTCCGTGATGGTATAAATGCAGATTTTCGCTCCGTTTAGCCAAAATAACGAACTTTAGGTGCGCTCCGAAATATTTCAAAGTCCCAGCGGCGTATTGCTTCGCCTCTTAGAACCGATTAGTCGAAAATTTTAACAATCATATTTTTGCATTCTGTACCGTGGATCCATCGTTAAACGCTATTAAACTAACGTCCGTGATGGTATAAATGCAGATTTTCGCTCCGTTAGCCAAAATAACGAACTTTAGGTGCGCTCCGAAATATTTCAAAGTCCCAGCGGCGTATTGCTTCGCCTCTTAGAACCGATTAGTCGAAAATTTTAACAATCATATTTTTGCATTCTGTACCGTGGATCCATCGTTAAACGCTATTAAACTAACGTCCGTGATGGTATAAATGCAGATTTTCGCTCCGTTTAGCCAAAATAACGAACTTTAGGTGCGCTCCGAAATATTTCAAAGTCCAGCGGCGTATTGCTTCGCCTCTTAGAACCGATTAGTCGAAAATTTTAACAATCATATTTTTGCATTCTGTACCGTGGATCCATCGTTAAACGCTATTAAACTAACGTCCGTGATGGTATAAATGCAGATTTTCGCTCCGTTTAGCCAAAATAACGAACTTTAGGTGCGCTCCGAAATATTTCAAAGTTCCAGCGGCGTATTGCTTCGCCTCTTAGAACCGATTAGTCGAAAATTTTAACAATCATATTTTTGCATTCTGTACCGTGGATCGATCGTTAAACGCTATTGAACTAACGTCCGTGATGGTATAAATGCAGATTTTCGCTCCGTTTAGCCAAAATAACGAACTTTAAGTGCGCTCCGAAATATTTCAAAGTCCCAGCGGCGTATTGCTTCGCCTCTTAGAACCGATTAGTCGAAAATTTTAACAATCATATTTTTGCATTCTGTACCGTGGATCCATCGTTAAACGCTATTAAACTAACGTCCGTGATGGTATAAATGCAGATTTTCGCTCCGTTTAGCCAAAATAACGAACTTTAGGTGCGCTCCGAAATATTTCAAAGTCCCAGCGGCGTATTGCTTCGCCTCTTAGAACCGATTAGTCGAAAATTTTAACAATCATATTTTTGCATTCTGTACCGTGGATCCATCGTTAAACGCTATTAAACTAACGTCCGTGATGGTATAAATGCAGATTTTCGCTCCGTTTAGCCAAAATAACGAACTTTAGGTGCGCTCCGAAATATTTCAAAGTCCCAGCCGCGTATTGCTTTGCCCCGAAATTTTTCAAAGTTCCAGCGGCGTGTTGCTTTCAAAGTGCCTCCCTCTAAATACCGATCGGCAGGCCGCTAGGTCGGCGACGCACGGGCTTACGCCCAGGCGTATACGGGGGCAAATCGCCGTGAGAGCGTGCGATTTTGACTTTCGCAATAAGATAGTCTCCTTTATGAAAAGGAGCGTACACGTCTCCCAAAAAAAAAAACAGTTTCATGACGATCAATGTAGTTCTTGATCGAAATGTATCATAGGACGAAGATTTTATCGAAAAGTACGAACTTTGGCGACGCATCGAAATTTTTCAAAGTTCCAACGGCGTGTTGCTTTCAAAGTGCCTCCCTCTAAATACCGATCGGCAGGCCGCTAGGTCGGCGACGCACGGGCTTACGCCCAGGCGTATACGGGGGCAAATCGCCGTGAGAGCGTGCGATTTTGACTTTCGCAATAAGATAGTCTCCTTTATGAAAAGGAGCGTACACGTCTCCCAAAAAAAAAAACAGTTTCATGACGATCAATGTAGTTCTTGATCGAAATGTATCATAGGACGAAGATTTTATCGAAAAGTACGAACTTTGGCGACGCATCGAAATTTTTCAAAGTTCCAACGGCGTGTTGCTTTCAAA
>NW_027478231.1:17500-22500 GCF_051020975.1 Osmia lignaria lignaria | reverse complement strand
GATGAAAATATTAAAACGATATTTTTGCATTTTCTTACGGTAAAACATTAACAAATAAGCGACTATAGCAATATAAAACTCCATTTGTAATTTAATTAATCAAAATTAATATTTTTTTTTGATTTTTCAGCGATCCAGAACCGATGAGACGAAAACATTAAAACGATATTTTTGCATTTTCTTACGACAAAACATTAACAAATACGAGACTATAACAATATAAAACTACATATGTAATTTAATTAATCAAAATTAATAATTTTTTTTGATTTTTCAGTGATCCAGAACCGATAAGTCGAAAATTTTAACAATCATATTTTTGCATTCTGTACCGTGGATCCATCGTTAAACGCTATTAAACTAACGTCCGTGATGGTATAAATGCAGATTTTCGCTCCGTTTAGCCAAAATAACGAACTTTAGGTGCGCTCCGAAATATTTCAAAGTGCCAGCGGCGTATTGCTTCGCCTCTTAGAACCGATTAGTCGAAAATTTTAACAATCATATTTTTGCATTCTGTACCGTGGATCGATCGTTAAACGCTATTAAACTAGCGTCCGTGATGGTATAAATGCAGATTTTCGCTCCGTTTAGCCAAAATAACGAACTTTAGGTGCGCTCCGAAATATTTCAAAGTCCCAGCGGCGTATTGCTTCGCCTCTTAGAACCGATTAGTCGAAAATTTTAACAATCATATTTTTGCATTCTGTACCGTGGATCCATCGTTAAACGCTATTAAACTAACGTCCGTGATGGTATAAATGCAGATTTTCGCTCCGTTTAGCCAAAATAACGAACTTTAGGTGCGCTCCGAAATATTTCAAAGTCCCAGCGGCGTATTGCTTCGCCTCTTAGAACCGATTAGTCGAAAATTTTAACAATCATATTTTTGCATTCTGTACCGTGGATCCATCGTTAAACGCTATTAAACTAACGTCCGTGATGGTATAAATGCAGATTTTCGCTCCGTTTAGCCAAAATAACGAACTTTAGGTGCGCTCCGAAATATTTCAAAGTCCCAGCCGCGTATTGCTTCGCCTCTTAGAACCGATTAGTCGAAAATTTTAACAATCATATTTTTGCATTCTGTACCGTGGATCCATCGTTAAACGCTATTAAACTAACGTCCGTGATGGTATAAATGCAGATTTTCGCTCCGTTTAGCCAAAATAACGAACTTTAGGTGCGCTCCGAAATATTTCAAAGTCCCAGCGGCGTATTGCTTCGCCTCTTAGAACCGATTAGTCGAAAATTTTAACAATCATATTTTTGCATTCTGTACCGTGGATCCATCGTTAAACGCTATTAAACTAACGTCCGTGATGGTATAAATGCAGATTTTCGCTCCGTTTAGCCAAAATAACGAACTTTAGGTGCGCTCCGAAATATTTCAAAGTCCCAGCGGCGTATTGCTTCGCCTCTTAGAACCGATTAGTCGAAAATTTTAACAATCATATTTTTGCATTCTGTACCGTGGATCGATCGTTAAACGCTATTGAACTAACGTCCGTGATGGTATAAATGCAGATTTTCCCTCCGTTTAGCCAAAATAACGAACTTTAAGTGCGCTCCGAAATATTTCAAAGTCCCAGCGGCGTATTGCTTCGCCTCTTAGAACCGATTAGTCGAAAATTTTAACAATCATATTTTTGCATTCTGTACCGTGGATCCATCGTTAAACGCTATTAAACTAACGTCCGTGATGGTATAAATGCAGATTTTCGCTCCGTTTAGCCAAAATAACGAACTTTAGGTGCGCTCCGAAATATTTCAAAGTCCCAGCGGCGTATTGCTTCGCCTCTTAGAACCGATTAGTCGAAAATTTTAACAATCATATTTTTGCATTCTGTACCGTGGATCCATCGTTAAACGCTATTAAACTAACGTCCGTGATGGTATAAATGCAGATTTTCGCTCCGTTTAGCCAAAATAACGAACTTTAGGTGCGCTCCGAAATATTTCAAAGTCCCAGCGGCGTATTGCTTCGCCTCTTAGAACCGATTAGTCGAAAATTTTAACAATCATATTTTTGCATTCTGTACCGTGGATCGATCGTTAAACGCTATTGAACTAACGTCCGTGATGGTATAAATGCAGATTTTCGCTCCGTTTAGCCAAAATAACGAACTTTAAGTGCGCTCCGAAATATTTCAAAGTCCCAGCGGCGTATTGCTTCGCCTCTTAGAACCGATTAGTCGAAAATTTTAACAATCATATTTTTGCATTCTGTACCGTGGATCCATCGTTAAACGCTATTAAACTAACGTCCGTGATGGTATAAATGCAGATTTTCGCTCCGTTTAGCCAAAATAACGAACTTTAGGTGCGCTCCGAAATATTTCAAAGTCCCAGCGGCGTATTGCTTCGCCTCTTAGAACCGATTAGTCGAAAATTTTAACAATCATATTTTTGCATTCTGTACCGTGGATCCATCGTTAAACGCTATTAAACTAACGTCCGTGATGGTATAAATGCAGATTTTCGCTCCGTTTAGCCAAAATAACGAACTTTAGGTGCGCTCCGAAATATTTCAAAGTCCCAGCGGCGTATTGCTTCGCCTCTTAGAACCGATTAGTCGAAAATTTTAACAATCATATTTTTGCATTCTGTACCGTGGATCCATCGTTAAACGCTATTAAACTAACGTCCGTGATGGTATAAATGCAGATTTTCGCTCCGTTTAGCCAAAATAACGAACTTTAGGTGCGCTCCGAAATATTTCAAAGTCCCAGCGGCGTATTGCTTCGCCTCTTAGAACCGATTAGTCGAAAATTTTAACAATCATATTTTTGCATTCTGTACCGTGGATCGATCGTTAAACGCTATTGAACTAACGTCCGTGATGGTATAAATGCAGATTTTCCCTCCGTTTAGCCAAAATAACGAACTTTAAGTGCGCTCCGAAATATTTCAAAGTCCCAGCGGCGTATTGCTTCGCCTCTTAGAACCGATTAGTCGAAAATTTTAACAATCATATTTTTGCATTCTGTACCGTGGATCCATCGTTAAACGCTATTAAACTAACGTCCGTGATGGTATAAATGCAGATTTTCGCTCCGTTTAGCCAAAATAACGAACTTTAGGTGCGCTCCGAAATATTTCAAAGTCCCAGCGGCGTATTGCTTCGCCTCTTAGAACCGATTAGTCGAAAATTTTAACAATCATATTTTTGCATTCTGTACCGTGGATCCATCGTTAAACGCTATTAAACTAACGTCCGTGATGGTATAAATGCAGATTTTCGCTCCGTTTAGCCAAAATAACGAACTTTAGGTGCGCTCCGAAATATTTCAAAGTCCCAGCGGCGTATTGCTTCGCCTCTTAGAACCGATTAGTCGAAAATTTTAACAATCATATTTTTGCATTCTGTACCGTGGATCGATCGTTAAACGCTATTGAACTAACGTCCGTGATGGTATAAATGCAGATTTTCGCTCCGTTTAGCCAAAATAACGAACTTTAAGTGCGCTCCGAAATATTTCAAAGTCCCAGCGGCGTATTGCTTCGCCTCTTAGAACCGATTAGTCGAAAATTTTAACAATCATATTTTTGCATTCTGTACCGTGGATCCATCGTTAAACGCTATTAAACTAACGTCCGTGATGGTATAAATGCAGATTTTCGCTCCGTTTAGCCAAAATAACGAACTTTAGGTGCGCTCCGAAATATTTCAAAGTCCCAGCGGCGTATTGCTTCGCCTCTTAGAACCGATTAGTCGAAAATTTTAACAATCATATTTTTGCATTCTGTACCGTGGATCCATCGTTAAACGCTATTAAACTAACGTCCGTGATGGTATAAATGCAGATTTTCGCTCCGTTTAGCCAAAATAACGAACTTTAGGTGCGCTCCGAAATATTTCAAAGTCCCAGCGGCGTATTGCTTCGCCTCTTAGAACCGATTAGTCGAAAATTTTAACAATCATATTTTTGCATTCTGTACCGTGGATCCATCGTTAAACGCTATTAAACTAACGTCCGTGATGGTATAAATGCAGATTTTCGCTCCGTTTAGCCAAAATAACGAACTTTAGGTGCGCTCCGAAATATTTCAAAGTCCCAGCGGCGTATTGCTTCGCCTCTTAGAACCGATTAGTCGAAAATTTTAACAATCATATTTTTGCATTCTGTACCGTGGATCGATCGTTAAACGCTATTGAACTAACGTCCGTGATGGTATAAATGCAGATTTTCGCTCCGTTTAGCCAAAATAACGAACTTTAAGTGCGCTCCGAAATATTTCAAAGTCCCAGCGGCGTATTGCTTCGCCTCTTAGAACCGATTAGTCGAAAATTTTAACAATCATATTTTTGCATTCTGTACCGTGGATCCATCGTTAAACGCTATTAAACTAACGTCCGTGATGGTATAAATGCAGATTTTCGCTCCGTTTAGCCAAAATAACGAACTTTAGGTGCGCTCCGAAATATTTCAAAGTCCCAGCGGCGTATTGCTTCGCCTCTTAGAACCGATTAGTCGAAAATTTTAACAATCATATTTTTGCATTCTGTACCGTGGATCCATCGTTAAACGCTATTAAACTAACGTCCGTGATGGTATAAATGCAGATTTTCGCTCCGTTTAGCCAAAATAACGAACTTTAGGTGCGCTCCGAAATATTTCAAAGTCCCAGCGGCGTATTGCTTCGCCTCTTAGAACCGATTAGTCGAAAATTTTAACAATCATATTTTTGCATTCTGTACCGTGGATCCATCGTTAAACGCTATTAAACTAACGTCCGTGATGGTATAAATGCAGATTTTCGCTCCGTTTAGCCAAAATAACGAACTTTAGGTGCGCTCCGAAATATTTCAAAGTCCCAGCGGCGTATTGCTTCGCCTCTTAGAACCGATTAGTCGAAAATTTTAACAATCATATTTTTGCATTCTGTACCGTGGATCGATCGTTAAACGCTATTGAACTAACGTCCGTGATGGTATAAATGCAGATTTTCGCTCCGTTTAGCCAAAATAACGAACTTTAAGTGCGCTCCGAAATATT
>NW_027478231.1:7500-10000 GCF_051020975.1 Osmia lignaria lignaria | reverse complement strand
TTGTATTTATCGTTCGATGAAACGAGCACAAGAGGGAAAAAAAAGTTGAGACACGACGTTCCCATAATTTTCGTGTTATTTCCTTTTTGCTTCAAACATTTTGCGGACTGCAGCTTCGTCGTATTGCTTTTATCAATTTTTAACAATTTCAAAGCGAAGACAACTCGCAAGACGATCCATTTCGTCTCGGTTCAATTTTAACGTCCGTCCGTATTATTTTTTGTTCCACAAGAGATTTCGAATAGGTTTCTTTATTTATCATCCCTTCTTTTCGAGCGCCACGGAAGCAAGAGGAAAAGCAAGAGCGAGAGAACATTTCGCGTATACTTCATTTAACAATTTTAACCAACACGCGATGTACTCCACACACCTCTTAGATTTAACAACTGCTTTTCTCTTCTTCTCCCCTTAGCGCAAGGGTAAACCCCATTTGTCTCTTCTTTGGAACGCAACAAAACTTTCGAGGACTGGACGACCGAGCGATGGTCGCGCGGTCTTCGCTTATCTTTAACAAACGAAGTAGTCCGTATGTATTCTAAATGTTGAAGCCTCCTAGAGCTTTAAGCCATGCGAGACATTGAAATGCTGTTTTAACGGGAGCATGCATAATTGCTGCAAACATACTTTTATCACAAGTTCTAGCCACGCCACGGAGGCTTCGAAGTTCCTTCACCATTCGCTTTCCTCTCTTTTGTTACACAGTTTCAGACTACGATCAGGGGTACCGAAACGCTGTATTGATTGTAAACAACCATTTTTATCTTGGAGCGGAGCGTTCCTTTACTCGTTAGATTTGTCTTGTCGCGTGTGTATTCGCTTTTTCGACGCTTTTTAACCATTTAACTTGTTTAGCGAAGCTAAACGCACAGACAGACAAAAAAAAAGGAACAGCATCGCGCGTCAAACAGCGACGACCCATCTGAAGCGATCTTTCATTTATACACCGTTTGTAAACAGAGAGATGTATAAAGCGCGGGGAATCATTCGAAACCCTGGGGCTATTCGAGCTTGCATTTCAGCAAATTATCATCTCAAACATTTCACTCGTTTGCTTTTTCTAAATTTATAGGAGAGCTTCTTTCGTTTATTTTTGACACACCTTTCGTAAATATCGTTTCTGGCAACGTCGGGAGCGTGGATTTCTACAAGTGAACAATCGCGCCGATCCGATAACTTCCAGCAGGATGGAGAATCTTTATAGATTATCTTCCTAGAACTCGGTGCTTTCACGGGCGGTCGTTTATAAATTTTAACGAACGACTCGCGCGCCGTGACGCACTTGCGCTAGTTCGAAGAGATATTTCGAAATTTGTTTCTCTCCTTTAACGGCCTGCATTTAGTGTATCGGTTGCGATTTTCGTCACATCGTTTCCACGACAAACGCCGACGAACTGCCCAACTATCGCTCGTACGTTGCGACTCTTTCTTTGTTTATCGTTCATTCATTCTTTCAATTTCGTTCGATAATCCCGCTCCGAAACGTTCTACTTTCGTTGAACGACGGCGAGATGTTTAGAAAGAAATGAATTACTCTTTTTTCGAGAAGCAAACGCAAGCAGTCTTTTGTTAAGAAAACGACCCTCAGCCAGGCGTGGTCCAGGAATTGTATCCGTGGACCGCAATGTGCGTTCGAAATGTCGATGTTCATGTGTCCTGCAGTTCACACGTTGACGCGCAATTAGCTGCGTTCTTCATCGACCCACGAGCCAAGTGATCCACCGTTCAGGGTAATCGTAAAATTTTGTATTTCAAACTCTTTAGATCTTTAGAGTGTTATTTTCATTATTAACACGCATCACATTCGATACCCACATCACTCTCCCACCCGGCGCGTGCGGGAGAGCGAATTCGGGCGTCGCCAACGTATTTGTTTGTTTGTTCGATCGTTGACGACACGATCGCGTCCAAGGACGGAAACCGTCGGAGAAACGCCCAGTGGCACGCTCCTCTCGACGGTCGGGCGTAAAGTACATTTAAAAACCTTGAAAAGTACGAACGCACACAAGGAATGCGAGCGCGCGTCCTGTCGCTGAATCGTGGGTTGCGAGATTCGAACAGACACACGGCCGGCGACGATCGGTCTAACTAATGGACACATAGTTTTTCAAAGACTCGCTATCGTCGCTTCTCAGCCGGTCCGTAAACAACACACATCGATCAGGCGGACGCACGAATCTTACCACGGTGCGTGTTTCGTAGATTCCAGGTTACCCGCAAGTACCTCTCTCTCCCTCTCGAAAGAGGAATCTCGATCCGTCCTTTTTGGACAATGGAGAAATCTTTTTATCGCAACACGGATGGCAAAGAAACAACCAAAGCGTAGGAGCGTGGGGACGAGAGCGACGAAAAGAACGTCGCGAAAACAAAGTTTCGACGGTTGCTCGTTCTAATACATCGTAGTTTCAACTCTCTCAGTTTTAACCACTCCTAGACGCTTCGTAAACTTTTAACAATTCTTCGCCTCCGCGAGTTTCATTTCGAATAGAGCGAACGCAACACG
>NW_027478231.1:0-5000 GCF_051020975.1 Osmia lignaria lignaria | reverse complement strand
ATCCAAGTAATGTTTTGTACGATCTAAGAAACCAAAACTGATTTAATGAGCCATTCGCGGTTTCACCTTAATTCGGTATGTACTTAGACATGCATGGCTTAATCTTTGAGACAAGCATATGACTACTGGCAGGATCAACCAGGGAGCTTAGTTATTATTGTAAATTTAAATTTTCGTCGTCGGCCCTCCCTGTAAGACCGATCGACGTTAAGCCATTTCTCTTTTGTATGTAACACACATTTCATAAATTTTGTACCTCTTATAGAGGCCAAATATTCTCCTCCTCCTCTCATAAAGCACGAAAATCACTTTCACGCCGTGCATCCATCGTGCAAGCACGTAGACCACACACGCTGGACAATATAATAAAAGATAGCGCGGACAGTGGCATGCTATACAAATCGAGAAAGCGCGTACAGTGATCATGCTGGTCATTTTGCCACCAAATTTTATAATCTTTATCATTAGAGCGGGCCCACCAACCTCGTCTCTGTACTTTATACATTTCTCCTCCATCTGCACACACCTTTTCAAACATTAACGGAGAGAGTTCCTTGGACTTGCTTTAAATGTACATATTAGATATGTTGGAATCTCTCTCCTTTAGAAGTTTCCCCAGCCTTAAAACTTCTTTCATTTTTACTCCTCTCTCCATACTTATTTTCCTCTCTGAACGTATCAGAGAGGATTTTATTTCTGACACCTCTTGACTTTTCTTAAATTCAGGGACGTAATTTTGTTCATAATTCAGTGGACTTTTGTGTATTTTATACTTTAAATATTTCCAAACAGTCTCCCTTCTAAAAGTGATAGAACGAATTTTCGTCTAACACTACTTTCTTGGTTCAAAAATTTTATACAATCTTATAACTTTTTCAGTTTTAACAAATTTTGGTTACAGACAGTTGATGCTCAGTTTGTACAAGTATGCAACATTTATAAGTGCATACAGGTCACCAGCCTTATATTACAAGGCTCACCACATATGGGCCATTCGGTCTTAGACACCGACCCGTGGTAATGCTGTGTGGAGATTAATAATAATCCGCAACGGAAAACCGGAACGAGAATAGTCGAGAAAGTATATTCTCGAGGAGCGGTAGACTGCTTTTCAACCGAAGTCATAAAAGAGCCACACGCTCGACGCTACTCCCGACCGGTCCGAGCGAACCGAAAGTGCCTTCCTATAAATACCGAACGGCCGGCCGCTAGGTCGGCGACGCATGGGCTTACGCCCAGGCGTATGCCTGTGCAAACCGCCGTGAGAGCGTACCATCCCGCCGGCACGGTAAAACTTAGACTGAAAATATCGTCGAACATATCCTTTCATTTTATAACGTTCTATACATGAAAATTAATAAATTAACATGCAGGACATAATAAATTCACATTCTCATGTAAATCATGGGTTTAATTAATATTTTAAAAAATTTTAAAACCGCCCAGAACCGATGAGATGAAAATATTAAAACGATATTTTTGCATTTTCTTACGGTAAAACATTAACAAATAAGCGACTATAGCAATATAAAACTCCATTTGTAATTTAATTAATCAAAATTAATATTTTTTTTTGATTTTTCAGCGATCCAGAACCGATGAGACGAAAACATTAAAACGATATTTTTGCATTTTCTTACGACAAAACATTAACAAATACGAGACTATAACAATATAAAACTACATATGTAATTTAATTAATCAAAATTAATAATTTTTTTTGATTTTTCAGTGATCCAGAACCGATAAGTCGAAAATTTTAACAATCATATTTTTGCATTCTGTACCGTGGATCCATCGTTAAACGCTATTAAACTAACGTCCGTGATGGTATAAATGCAGATTTTCGCTCCGTTTAGCCAAAATAACGAACTTTAGGTGCGCTCCGAAATATTTCAAAGTGCCAGCGGCGTATTGCTTCGCCTCTTAGAACCGATTAGTCGAAAATTTTAACAATCATATTTTTGCATTCTGTACCGTGGATCGATCGTTAAACGCTATTAAACTAGCGTCCGTGATGGTATAAATGCAGATTTTCGCTCCGTTTAGCCAAAATAACGAACTTTAGGTGCGCTCCGAAATATTTCAAAGTCCCAGCGGCGTATTGCTTCGCCTCTTAGAACCGATTAGTCGAAAATTTTAACAATCATATTTTTGCATTCTGTACCGTGGATCCATCGTTAAACGCTATTAAACTAACGTCCGTGATGGTATAAATGCAGATTTTCGCTCCGTTTAGCCAAAATAACGAACTTTAGGTGCGCTCCGAAATATTTCAAAGTCCCAGCGGCGTATTGCTTCGCCTCTTAGAACCGATTAGTCGAAAATTTTAACAATCATATTTTTGCATTCTGTACCGTGGATCCATCGTTAAACGCTATTAAACTAACGTCCGTGATGGTATAAATGCAGATTTTCGCTCCGTTTAGCCAAAATAACGAACTTTAGGTGCGCTCCGAAATATTTCAAAGTCCCAGCCGCGTATTGCTTCGCCTCTTAGAACCGATTAGTCGAAAATTTTAACAATCATATTTTTGCATTCTGTACCGTGGATCCATCGTTAAACGCTATTAAACTAACGTCCGTGATGGTATAAATGCAGATTTTCGCTCCGTTTAGCCAAAATAACGAACTTTAGGTGCGCTCCGAAATATTTCAAAGTCCCAGCGGCGTATTGCTTCGCCTCTTAGAACCGATTAGTCGAAAATTTTAACAATCATATTTTTGCATTCTGTACCGTGGATCCATCGTTAAACGCTATTAAACTAACGTCCGTGATGGTATAAATGCAGATTTTCGCTCCGTTTAGCCAAAATAACGAACTTTAGGTGCGCTCCGAAATATTTCAAAGTCCCAGCGGCGTATTGCTTCGCCTCTTAGAACCGATTAGTCGAAAATTTTAACAATCATATTTTTGCATTCTGTACCGTGGATCCATCGTTAAACGCTATTAAACTAACGTCCGTGATGGTATAAATGCAGATTTTCGCTCCGTTTAGCCAAAATAACGAACTTTAGGTGCGCTCCGAAATATTTCAAAGTCCCAGCGGCGTATTGCTTCGCCTCTTAGAACCGATTAGTCGAAAATTTTAACAATCATATTTTTGCATTCTGTACCGTGGATCCATCGTTAAACGCTATTAAACTAACGTCCGTGATGGTATAAATGCAGATTTTCGCTCCGTTTAGCCAAAATAACGAACTTTAGGTGCGCTCCGAAATATTTCAAAGTCCCAGCGGCGTATTGCTTCGCCTCTTAGAACCGATTAGTCGAAAATTTTAACAATCATATTTTTGCATTCTGTACCGTGGATCCATCGTTAAACGCTATTAAACTAACGTCCGTGATGGTATAAATGCAGATTTTCGCTCCGTTTAGCCAAAATAACGAACTTTAGGTGCGCTCCGAAATATTTCAAAGTCCCAGCCGCGTATTGCTTCGCCTCTTAGAACCGATTAGTCGAAAATTTTAACAATCATATTTTTGCATTCTGTACCGTGGATCCATCGTTAAACGCTATTAAACTAACGTCCGTGATGGTATAAATGCAGATTTTCGCTCCGTTTAGCCAAAATAACGAACTTTAGGTGCGCTCCGAAATATTTCAAAGTCCCAGCGGCGTATTGCTTCGCCTCTTAGAACCGATTAGTCGAAAATTTTAACAATCATATTTTTGCATTCTGTACCGTGGATCCATCGTTAAACGCTATTAAACTAACGTCCGTGATGGTATAAATGCAGATTTTCGCTCCGTTTAGCCAAAATAACGAACTTTAGGTGCGCTCCGAAATATTTCAAAGTCCCAGCGGCGTATTGCTTCGCCTCTTAGAACCGATTAGTCGAAAATTTTAACAATCATATTTTTGCATTCTGTACCGTGGATCGATCGTTAAACGCTATTAAACTAACGTCCGTGATGGTATAAATGCAGATTTTCGCTCCGTTTAGCCAAAATAACGAACTTTAGGTGCGCTCCGAAATATTTCAAAGTCCCAGCGGCGTATTGCTTCGCCTCTTAGAACCGATTAGTCGAAAATTTTAACAATCATATTTTTGCATTCTGTACCGTGGATCCATCGTTAAACGCTATTAAACTAACGTCCGTGATGGTATAAATGCAGATTTTCGCTCCGTTTAGCCAAAATAACGAACTTTAGGTGCGCTCCGAAATATTTCAAAGTCCCAGCGGCGTATTGCTTCGCCTCTTAGAACCGATTAGTCGAAAATTTTAACAATCATATTTTTGCATTCTGTACCGTGGATCCATCGTTAAACGCTATTAAACTAACGTCCGTGATGGTATAAATGCAGATTTTCGCTCCGTTTAGCCAAAATAACGAACTTTAGGTGCGCTCCGAAATATTTCAAAGTCCCAGCGGCGTATTGCTTCGCCTCTTAGAACCGATTAGTCGAAAATTTTAACAATCATATTTTTGCATTCTGTACCGTGGATCCATCGTTAAACGCTATTAAACTAACGTCCGTGATGGTATAAATGCAGATTTTCGCTCCGTTTAGCCAAAATAACGAACTTTAGGTGCGCTCCGAAATATTTCAAAGTCCCAGCGGCGTATTGCTTCGCCTCTTAGAACCGATTAGTCGAAAATTTTAACAATCATATTTTTGCATTCTGTACCGTGGATCCATCGTTAAACGCTATTAAACTAACGTCCGTGATGGTATAAATGCAGATTTTCGCTCCGTTTAGCCAAAATAACGAACTTTAGGTGCGCTCCGAAATATTTCAAAGTCCCAGCGGCGTATTGCTTCGCCTCTTAGAACCGATTAGTCGAAAATTTTAACAATCATATTTTTGCATTCTGTACCGTGGATCCATCGTTAAACGCTATTAAACTAACGTCCGTGATGGTATAAATGCAGATTTTCGCTCCGTTTAGCCAAAATAACGAACTTTAGGTGCGCTCCGAAATATTTCAAAGTGCCAGCGGCGTATTGCTTCGCCTCTTAGAACCGATTAGTCGAAAATTTTAACAATCAT
>NW_027478230.1:52500-56947 GCF_051020975.1 Osmia lignaria lignaria | reverse complement strand
CACGCTCGACGCTACTCCCGACCGGTCCGAGCGAACCGAAAGTGCCTTCCTATAAATACCGAACGGCCGGCCGCTAGGTCGGCGACGCATGGGCTTACGCCCAGGCGTATGCCTGTGCAAACCGCCGTGAGAGCGTACCATCCCGCCGGCACGGTAAAACTTAGACTGAAAATATCGTCGAACATATCCTTTCATTTTATAACGTTCTATACATGAAAATTAATAAATTAACATGCAGGACATAATAAATTCACATTCTCATGTAAATCATGGGTTTAATTAATATTTTAAAAAATTTTAAAACCGCCCAGAACCGATGAGATGAAAATATTAAAACGATATTTTTGCATTTTCTTACGGTAAAACATTAACAAATAAGCGACTATAGCAATATAAAACTCCATTTGTAATTTAATTAATCAAAATTAATATTTTTTTTTGATTTTTCAGCGATCCAGAACCGATGAGACGAAAACATTAAAACGATATTTTTGCATTTTCTTACGACAAAACATTAACAAATACGAGACTATAACAATATAAAACTACATATGTAATTTAATTAATCAAAATTAATAATTTTTTTGATTTTTCAGTGATCCAGAACCGATAAGTCGAAAATTTTAACAATCATATTTTTGCATTCTGTACCGTGGATCCATCGTTAAACGCTATTAAACTAACGTCCGTGATGGTATAAATGCAGATTTTCGCTCCGTTTAGCCAAAATAACGAACTTTAGGTGCGCTCCGAAATATTTCAAAGTCCCAGCGGCGTATTGCTTCGCCTCTTAGAACCGATTAGTCGAAAATTTTAACAATCATATTTTTGCATTCTGTACCGTGGATCCATCGTTAAACGCTATTAAACTAACGTCCGTGATGGTATAAATGCAGATTTTCGCTCCGTTTAGCAAAATAACGAACTTTAGGTGCGCTCCGAAATATTTCAAAGTCCCAGCGGCGTATTGCTTCGCCTCTTAGAACCGATTAGTCGAAAATTTTAACAATCATATTTTTGCATTCTGTACCGTGGATCGATCGTTAAACGCTATTGAACTAACGTCCGTGATGGTATAAATGCAGATTTTCGCTCCGTTTAGCCAAAATAACGAACTTTAGGTGCGCTCCGAAATATTTCAAAGTCCCAGCGGCGTATTGCTTCGCCTCTTAGAACCGATTAGTCGAAAATTTTAACAATCATATTTTTGCATTCTGTACCGTGGATCGATCGTTAAACGCTATTGAACTAACGTCCGTGATGGTATAAATGCAGATTTTCGCTCCGTTTAGCCAAAATAACGAACTTTAGGTGCGCTCCGAAATATTTCAAAGTCCCAGCGGCGTATTGCTTCGCCTCTTAGAACCGATTAGTCGAAAATTTTAACAATCATATTTTTGCATTCTGTACCGTGGATCCATCGTTAAACGCTATTAAACTAACGTCCGTGATGGTATAAATGCAGATTTTCGCTCCGTTTAGCCAAAATAACGAACTTTAGGTGCGCTCCGAAATATTTCAAAGTCCCAGCGGCGTATTGCTTCGCCTCTAAGAACCGATTAGTCGAAAATTTTAACAATCATATTTTTGCATTCTGTACCGTGGATCCATCGTTAAACGCTATTGAACTAACGTCCGTGATGGTATAAATGCAGATTTTCGCTCCGTTTAGCCAAAATAACGAACTTTAGGTGCGCTCCGAAATATTTCAAAGTCCCAGCGGCGTATTGCTTCGCCTCTTAGAACCGATTAGTCGAAAATTTTAACAATCATATTTTTGCATTCTGTACCGTGGATCGATCGTTAAACGCTATTGAACTAACGTCCGTGATGGTATAAATGCAGATTTTCGCTCCGTTTAGCCAAAATAACGAACTTTAGGTGCGCTCCGAAATATTTCAAAGTCCCAGCGGCGTATTGCTTCGCCTCTTAGAACCGATTAGTCGAAAATTTTAACAATCATATTTTTGCATTCTGTACCGTGGATCCATCGTTAAACGCTATTAAACTAACGTCCGTGATGGTATAAATGCAGATTTTCGCTCCGTTTAGCCAAAATAACGAACTTTAGGTGCGCTCCGAAATATTTCAAAGTCCCAGCGGCGTATTGCTTCGCCTCTTAGAACCGATTAGTCGAAAATTTTAACAATCATATTTTTGCATTCTGTACCGTGGATCGATCGTTAAACGCTATTGAACTAACGTCCGTGATGGTATAAATGCAGATTTTCGCTCCGTTTAGCCAAAATAACGAACTTTAGGTGCGCTCCGAAATATTTCAAAGTCCCAGCGGCGTATTGCTTCGCCTCTTAGAACCGATTAGTCGAAAATTTTAACAATCATATTTTTGCATTCTGTACCGTGGATCCATCGTTAAACGCTATTGAACTAACGTCCGTGATGGTATAAATGCAGATTTTCGCTCCGTTTAGCCAAAATAACGAACTTTAGGTGCGCTCCGAAATATTTCAAAGTCCAAAGTCCCAGCGGCGTATTGCTTCGCCTCTTAGAACCGATTAGTCGAAAATTTTAACAATCATATTTTTGCATTCTGTACCGTGGATCGATCGTTAAACGCTATTGAACTAACGTCCGTGATGGTATAAATGCAGATTTTCGCTCCGTTTAGCCAAAATAACGAACTTTAGGTGCGCTCCGAAATATTTCAAAGTCCCAGCGGCGTATTGCTTCGCCTCTTAGAACCGATTAGTCGAAAATTTTAACAATCATATTTTTGCATTCTGTACCGTGGATCCATCGTTAAACGCTATTAACTAACGTCCGTGATGGTATAAATGCAGATTTTCGCTCCGTTTAGCCAAAATAACGAACTTTAGGTGCGCTCCGAAATATTTCAAAGTCCCAGCGGCGTATTGCTTCGCCTCTTAGAACCGATTAGTCGAAAATTTTAACAATCATATTTTTGCATTCTGTACCGTGGATCCATCGTTAAACGCTATTGAACTAACGTCCGTGATGGTATAAATGCAGATTTTCGCTCCGTTTAGCCAAAATAACGAACTTTAGGTGCGCTCCGAAATATTTCAAAGTCCCAGCGGCGTATTGCTTCGCCTCTTAGAACCGATTAGTCGAAAATTTTAACAATCATATTTTTGCATTCTGTACCGTGGATCCATCGTTAAACGCTATTAACTAACGTCCGTGATGGTATAAATGCAGATTTTCGCTCCGTTTAGCCAAAATAACGAACTTTAGGTGCGCTCCGAAATATTTCAAAGTCCCAGCGGCGTATTGCTTCGCCTCTTAGAACCGATTAGTCGAAAATTTTAACAATCATATTTTTGCATTCTGTACCGTGGATCGATCGTTAAACGCTATTGAACTAACGTCCGTGATGGTATAAATGCAGATTTTCGCTCCGTTTAGCCAAAATAACGAACTTTAGGTGCGCTCCGAATATTCAAAGTCCCAGCCGCGTATTGCTTTGCCCCGAAATTTTTCAAAGTTCCAGCGGCGTGTTGCTTTCAAAGTGCCTCCCTCTAAATACCGATCGGCAGGCCGCTAGGTCGGCGACGCACGGGCTTACGCCCAGGCGTATACGGGGGCAAATCGCCGTGAGAGCGTGCGATTTTGACTTTCGCAATAAGATAGTCTCCTTTATGAAAAGGAGCGTACACGTCTCCCAAAAAAAAAAACAGTTTCATGACGATCAATGTAGTTCTTGATCGAAATGTATCATAGGACGAAGATTTTATCGAAAAGTACGAACTTTGGCGACGCATCGAAATTTTTCAAAGTTCCAACGGCGTGTTGCTTTCAAAGTGCCTCCCTCTAAATACCGATCGGCAGGCCGCTAGGTCGGCGACGCACGGGCTTACGCCCAGGCGTATACGGGGGCAAATCGCCGTGAGAGCGTGCGATTTTGACTTTCGCAATAAGATAGTCTCCTTTATGAAAAGGAGCGTACACGTCTCCCAAAAAAAAAAACAGTTTCATGACGATCAATGTAGTTCTTGATCGAAATGTATCATAGGACGAAGATTTTATCGAAAAGTACGAACTTTGGCGACGCATCGAAATTTTTCAAAGTTCCAACGGCGTGTTGCTTTCAAAGTGCCTCCCTCTAAATACCGATCGGCAGGCCGCTAGGTCGGCGACGCACGGGCTTACGCCCAGGCGTATACGGGGGCAAATCGCCGTGAGAGCGTGCGATTTTGACTTTCGCAATAAGATAGTCTCCTTTATGAAAAGGAGCGTACACGTCTCCCAAAAAAAAAACAGTTTCATGACGATCAATGTAGTTCTTGATCGAAATGTATCATAGGACGAAGATTTTATCGAAAAGTACGAACTTTGGCGACGCATCGAAATTTTTCAAAGTTCCAACGGCGTGTTGCTTTCAAAGTGCCTCCCTCTAAATACCGATCGGCAGGCCGCTAGGTCGGCGACGCACGGGCTTACGCCCAGGCGTATACGGGGGCAAATC
>NW_027478230.1:37500-40000 GCF_051020975.1 Osmia lignaria lignaria | reverse complement strand
GAACCGATTAGTCGAAAATTTTAACAATCATATTTTTGCATTCTGTACCGTGGATCGATCGTTAAACGCTATTGAACTAACGTCCGTGATGGTATAAATGCAGATTTTCGCTCCGTTTAGCCAAAATAACGAACTTTAGGTGCGCTCCGAAATATTTCAAAGTCCCAGCGGCGTATTGCTTCGCCTCTTAGAACCGATTAGTCGAAAATTTTAACAATCATATTTTTGCATTCTGTACCGTGGATCGATCGTTAAACGCTATTGAACTAACGTCCGTGATGGTATAAATGCAGATTTTCGCTCCGTTTAGCCAAAATAACGAACTTTAGGTGCGCTCCGAAATATTTCAAAGTCCCAGCGGCGTATTGCTTCGCCTCTTAGAACCGATTAGTCGAAAATTTTAACAATCATATTTTTGCATTCTGTACCGTGGATCCATCGTTAAACGCTATTAAACTAACGTCCGTGATGGTATAAATGCAGATTTTCGCTCCGTTTAGCCAAAATAACGAACTTTAGGTGCGCTCCGAAATATTTCAAAGTCCCAGCGGCGTATTGCTTCGCCTCTTAGAACCGATTAGTCGAAAATTTTAACAATCATATTTTTGCATTCTGTACCGTGGATCCATCGTTAAACGCTATTGAACTAACGTCCGTGATGGTATAAATGCAGATTTTCGCTCCGTTTAGCCAAAATAACGAACTTTAGGTGCGCTCCGAAATATTTCAAAGTCCCAGCGGCGTATTGCTTCGCCTCTTAGAACCGATTAGTCGAAAATTTTAACAATCATATTTTTGCATTCTGTACCGTGGATCGATCGTTAAACGCTATTGAACTAACGTCCGTGATGGTATAAATGCAGATTTTCGCTCCGTTTAGCCAAAATAACGAACTTTAGGTGCGCTCCGAAATATTTCAAAGTCCCAGCGGCGTATTGCTTCGCCTCTTAGAACCGATTAGTCGAAAATTTTAACAATCATATTTTTGCATTCTGTACCGTGGATCCATCGTTAAACGCTATTAAACTAACGTCCGTGATGGTATAAATGCAGATTTTCGCTCCGTTTAGCCAAAATAACGAACTTTAGGTGCGCTCCGAAATATTTCAAAGTCCCAGCGGCGTATTGCTTCGCCTCTTAGAACCGATTAGTCGAAAATTTTAACAATCATATTTTTGCATTCTGTACCGTGGATCGATCGTTAAACGCTATTGAACTAACGTCCGTGATGGTATAAATGCAGATTTTCGCTCCGTTTAGCCAAAATAACGAACTTTAGGTGCGCTCCGAAATATTTCAAAGTCCCAGCGGCGTATTGCTTCGCCTCTTAGAACCGATTAGTCGAAAATTTTAACAATCATATTTTTGCATTCTGTACCGTGGATCCATCGTTAAACGCTATTAAACTAACGTCCGTGATGGTATAAATGCAGATTTTCGCTCCGTTTAGCCAAAATAACGAACTTTAGGTGCGCTCCGAAATATTTCAAAGTCCCAGCGGCGTATTGCTTCGCCTCTTAGAACCGATTAGTCGAAAATTTTAACAATCATATTTTTGCATTCTGTACCGTGGATCCATCGTTAAACGCTATTGAACTAACGTCCGTGATGGTATAAATGCAGATTTTCGCTCCGTTTAGCCAAAATAACGAACTTTAGGTGCGCTCCGAAATATTTCAAAGTCCCAGCGGCGTATTGCTTCGCCTCTTAGAACCGATTAGTCGAAAATTTTAACAATCATATTTTTGCATTCTGTACCGTGGATCCATCGTTAAACGCTATTAAACTAACGTCCGTGATGGTATAAATGCAGATTTTCGCTCCGTTTAGCCAAAATAACGAACTTTAGGTGCGCTCCGAAATATTTCAAAGTCCCAGCGGCGTATTGCTTCGCCTCTTAGAACCGATTAGTCGAAAATTTTAACAATCATATTTTTGCATTCTGTACCGTGGATCCATCGTTAAACGCTATTGAACTAACGTCCGTGATGGTATAAATGCAGATTTTCGCTCCGTTTAGCCAAAATAACGAACTTTAGGTGCGCTCCGAAATATTTCAAAGTCCCAGCGGCGTATTGCTTCGCCTCTTAGAACCGATTAGTCGAAAATTTTAACAATCATATTTTTGCATTCTGTACCGTGGATCCATCGTTAAACGCTATTAAACTAACGTCCGTGATGGTATAAATGCAGATTTTCGCTCCGTTTAGCCAAAATAACGAACTTTAGGTGCGCTCCGAAATATTTCAAAGTCCCAGCGGCGTATTGCTTCGCCTCTTAGAACCGATTAGTCGAAAATTTTAACAATCATATTTTTGCATTCTGTACCGTGGATCGATCGTTAAACGCTATTGAACTAACGTCCGTGATGGTATAAATGCAGATTTTCGCTCCGTTTAGCCAAAATAACGAACTTTAGGTGCGCTCCGAAATATTTCAAAGTCCCAGCGGCGTATTGCTTCGCCTCTTAGAACCGATTAGTCGAAAATTTTAACAATCA